>NC_085099.1:1745711-1823211 GCF_963422355.1 Corticium candelabrum | reverse complement strand
ATGATACTAGGCACTGCAAAGGTCACATTCTAGTTTTTCTATATTATGTTCTCCAATTGTCTCACTAATATACATACACACATGCTACACAACTCATCAACAAGACTTTTACACAATCTGGGAGCCACACGGCCAGGGTATTGTTGTCCGTATTTCAAGTTTTGTATTACCATTTGAGGTAATAGCTTGTAGGTATTTCGAGGATGTGACGTATCATGCAGGCGTGGATATGGACGAGTCGAGGAGAGGCGATAAAGCTGCCGCTGGAACGTTCACATTTTGCTCATCAATGACTGTAAGTGTAGACAGTGTTGCATGATGTTTGCAGACAGTGTACAAGTGTGTATCGTGTGTTTGCAGGACTTTGATGAAGATGGATGGCCGGAGTTGTTGGTCACTACCGACTATGGAGATTCGAAGATGTTCTGGAACAACGGAGATGGCACTTTTGTTGACTGCACTGAGAAATGCAATCTTGGGCGAAGAATAGTAAGTCTGTTGTGCAAATGGTATGTGTGCATGTGTGTAGTTTGGACACGACAATGGTATAGGTTCACAGTGAAAAGTAATGATTGGCATGCATGATGGAATACAGTGACAGTGTGGCAGGCTAAGAGATAGCAGACAGACAGACAGACAGACAGACAGACAGACAGACAGACAGACAGACAGACAGACGGACAGGCAGGCAGACATGCAGGTTATTTTATTGGAATACAGCATCTCTATGCACTAGAATACATGATTTTTCAATAATTAAAAGAAAGTGCTTTATAAACAAGTTACAAGTTCAACTATTTCAATGTGTAAAGCACTGAATGTATCTATCTGACAGACAGACAGACAGACAGACAGACTGACAGACAGACAAGCAGACAGATAGACAGACAAGTATGTCAATTCTGAAGACAGATCAGACATAGTCGTATTCGATTCGGCATCGGGGATGGATCTTGAATTGGATATTGCTCTAGCGCATCCCTGGAGCAATGAAATAGAAGGTTTATCAGTTACAACTCAGAGAGCAGCGGCAACCAGAAGAGAAAATCTGAAGATCAAAAAGTACGACCAAGAACTCTTACCTGGAAGTTTTCGACCAACATTTGTGCCTATAGTCTTTGAACATTTTGGCTGTTGGGGAGAGAAAGCTGAAGACTATTTGAAGAAACTGTCACAGCTATCAAGAGACGAAGACGGAAAGCCAAATGCATCAACCTTCAAGACATACTGGAGATCTGTGTTTTCTGTACGTGTGTCTACAACAATCAAATGCTAGAGCTAGTGATTGACAGAAAAATAAAGAAGATTGTTTCAAGAGACAGCGACATAAACATAAATAGTTGTAGGTAGAACCAAGCCCTATTGGCTTGGGTAGTATTTAGTTGCTTTGCTTAGATGCATGGTGTATAATAGTTCAATGTTTGAAAATATATGTATTGACAGACAGACAGACAGACAGACAGACAGACAGACTGACAGACAGACAGACAGGTAGACAGACAGACAGACAGACAGACAGACAGGCAGATAGACAGACAGACAGACGGAAAAAATGTATTTGACAGATAGACACACAGACAGACACACAGACAGGTGGACAGACAGACAGACAGACGGAAAAATGTATTTGACAGACAGACAGACAGACAGACAGACAGACGGAAAAATGTATTTGACAGACAGACAGACATATAAGAAAACAGCAGACAGACATGCAAATCAGCAGTCAGTACAAACAGACAAAGCGAAATGACAGCAAACCGTTAATCTAACAATAATTGACACATAGTCAAGCATTACTTCGTACTAGGATGCAATGGGTCATGCTATCGGAGACTGGAACGGTGACACTCACTTGGATTAGTTCTCCACTGGCATTCATCAAAACTCTGATCACTGTCTCCTTATCGACTGCGTGTTCGGCAGCGGTGGCAACGTTCTGTTTGAAAATAAAAACGGAGGCTACGGACGTCGTTGGTTCGAAGATGCCACAGACATTGCTGGTGTGAGAGAAGGCTGGTGGGGGTGGGGAACGACCATGTACTCACTGCATCTCTTACTGCATCAGACGAGACTTTGAAGCAAACACGAGCAGCAGCAGAGCAGCAAGTAGGTCGAGACAAATGCTGCAATGATTCTACATAACAGTGAATTTGTTTAGGCTAATGTTTGTAAGTCTAACGTCACCTTACTTTTAAATGAAAAGAAGACACTCGTTGATCAAGTGAATGATCTGGAACAATCGGTAAGCATTGGATTTGTGATATTACACACCCACACACGCACGTACACACACACACACACACACACACACACACACACACACACACACACACACACACACACACACACACACTATCGTCTGTTGTTTATTTTTACATGAAGGTCGACTCTCTCAACCAAACTATCACGAACCTCACGAGTGAAATAATAAGTTATGCAGACCAACTCACACAACCCACAGCTCCCATTGCTCCAACTTCACATGCTTCAACAACTCAACCTCTCACCACAGATGCACGAGTCACAACATCACCATCTTCAGCAATACCAACAACAACAGATTCTGTAACCACACCACCTGGCACGCCATGTCCCGCTCCAGATCCTGCACCACTTAATCGACTGAAGGAAAACAACACACAATTACAGCAACAGTTGTCGCTTGAGGCAGGCGTGGTGTCTGGCTTGAAACAGCAACTTTCACTGCAGCAAACCAAATCACTCGGCCTCGTCACTAAAGTCACCAAACTTCAAACAAATGTGACTTTTCTTAATCGACAAATACAACGATGTGAAGTATCAAGAAACCAAGCTTTACAAGATCTAACAAGCTGCTCGTGTGCAAACACGGCAACCAGTGTCCCTCGACCGAACACAATCAACAAGTTATTATATCCACCATGCAACGAACGATCGACCGACTGACAGCAGAAAAGAGTGAACTAAACTCTAAGTATCAACAAAAGCTACAGTTGGAATCTCGACTTACAGACGACGGCCAGTCATCGTACGATTGGTCGGACCTTCTGGAATCGACTCCAGGAAAGATTGTTGCTGCTGTCGGTGGTGCATTCTTTTTGCTCTTTCTCATTTTCTTCACTGTGAGCATCTGCTTTTGTGTAAAGAAGCGTAGTGGCAGCAAGTCGGCGAGGAAGTACGACGTGCAGATGGCAAACATGGCATTTGATTAGAGAAATAAGGGATATATGCCAGACAGCGATTATCCTCTTGATTAATTAATTAAGTGAGAAAGTTTGCTTTCTCTATTGTCTGCACAAGAGACGTGCTTGTGTGGTGCTATTGTATTGATATGCTGGATATCTACGTAGCTTGCCTCTTCATTCTATTTTTACTAGCAACTTTCAGTTTGTATTGGTCTAGATGACTGTCTGTTTCATATAACTGATTTAATTAATTGATGACAATAAATACTCAAAGTGTATTGAACGTCTCCAATCTACAATATCTGTTACTATACCTGTAAACACATCACACAACATTTGATTTAAGCGTCTGCTTTGAAGATTATTGCACGTAATCAAAGAATATTTGGTCACGTGAGTAAAAATATGCGCATGCGTAGAATGTCGATAACAAACGTCCCAGGGACTGTTTCCTTCGTGTATACTCAGTCATTGTCAGTCGGTGTGTATGCAGTGAGTACAGCACTATAGAAAAGGTTGGCTGTGATGTCGTCACTGTTGCGTAAATGAAGGGCTTCGTTTGGCGCCAATATTTGACGCGCACGCGTCTAGCCATCAGTTCCTCTTGTTTTGTTTGTGAGTTATTTGTGTGGTGGAGTGTTATTGTTTGTTTGTTGTCTAGAAATGGAAATAGAATTGTGGGAAGCGGTGAGGAGAGGTGACATCCAGTTGGTAACGCGTCTTTTGGATACCAAAGTTGATATCAATAAGCGTTATCATGAGGTATGTGTTGTGAGTTATAATGTGTGTATTGGATGTTGAAATGAACTGCACGTCGTTTGATCTCAAAATAGGACACTCTTCTGATACAAGCGTGTTGGAATAATCAGAAGGAGATTGTTGAGTTTTTACTCACTAAATCAGCAGATGTTAATGGGACTGGCAGGGTGAGTTGATTGAGTGTGTGAAAATGTGATGTGTTGTTGATAAGATGATAGATATCAACTAGATGTAACAATGTAATCCAACAATCAACGTTTTCGTTTCTTGCTCGTCAAGAGGCAGCAGTGTTGACTTGTCAGCCATTGCATGCAGAGATGAATCATCTTTTTGGTTTTTATTTCATTCAACTTGACCGTCGTCACTATCAGCTAACCCTCGTTTCAATCTAAACATGATTTCATGTCCCACTGTTCTCTACTAACTATGAACATGTTTTAGTGTGAAAGGCAAACTCTCAAGTGTGATGCAGACGTTTAACAAAAGTAGTTTTATTTAATGGGTCATTGATATTAATTTATTAAATTTGTGATGGATGATGATTTTGGGTTACTGCTCGTGATCTTGTGCGTGTTGCTGTGCTGTCTTGTATAGAGAGATGACGTTAGATGGTCTGTAGAGAGGAAGGTGGGGATTAGTAATTTGATGTGGGAATGAATGGTTGGCTTGATATACATACATGTGCAGATGGCACTTTTTATTTTTATCAAGTTTGTGGCTTAACAGAAATGATTATCTTGTGTCAATGATTTAAGTGTTTTGGTAAGACAAGGTTTTGTGTCAGTGGGGAGACGATAAGCGGAGATCAAGTTGTGACATGAGGAAATCGGATTTTTATATTTTAGTTGAGATGTTAGACGTTGTACTTGTACGACTGCTTTCTAATTGATCTTGAGCAGTCAGCTTTGACAATCTTGTGACAAATTTGCAAGGAATGACCTTTGACGTACACAAATTTAAAATTGCAGACGAGCAAGGAAGGTGGAGATAGCCAACATGTCTAAATAGGTTTGCAGTAATTAATTGTTTTGGTTGGTGACGTTTGGTTTAGTATGGAGGGGATGGTGGAATAATGATTATAATAATACATTCTTGTGTGTGCAGTTTGGATATACACCTTTGATAACAGCAGCAAGGAATGGGTGGTACGACATCACTGATATTTTATTGAAGACCAAAGATATTAATGTGATGAAGAAGAGTTATGTGAGTTTGAGTATTGAGAGGTTGAGTTGATATTGTGGTGTCTGTTGTGCATGTATTAAACATATTTGTGAGTGTAATGCATTGATTTTGCTATTGTTTGTGTTTGTGTGTTGATCATTCTATTGAATGTCTCATTGTGTGTGTTGAATGGAATGTCTGTTGCTTTAATATATTTTAACATAAACACTCTCTCACTATCTTATCAGTTTCTTGTTTACTCAGTTGGGATTCACAGCCATCCATTGTGCTGCAATGAAGAATCACGTGACCATTGTAGAGCGACTTGTGTCTTGTTCTGTTCCTGTTGATATCAATGATAATGCTGATCGTACACCGCTGTGGTATGCTGCCTGTCATGGTCATGTGAGTTGTGTTGATGTTCTTTTAAAACATGGAGCGAGTCCCCAACATGAGAGGTGATGCATTCAATATCCTTCAGTCAATAATATTACTAACGTGATGTCATTGTGGGATAGTAAGAGGGAAGGATCACCACTGGAGATTGCCAAGCGACGTGGTCACAGTGATGTGGTTGAGATGATGGAAGAAGCCATAAGATGTAAGTGAAAGAAACAATTAATTGTTTGTTTACTTTTCTCTAATTTGTTTTTCATGTTTAAATTATTTTCTAATGTTCTGTTTTTGCATCCATTTGTCTGTCTCTTTGTTTTGTCTGTCTGTCTGTCCATCTATTCATTTGTATGAGAGTGAGTTTGTGAATTTAACTGTAATTGAATTGTATGTCATGCAAGGAGGTGATATGAAAGTGTTGTATTGCTTTAGAAGTATAATTTTCTGTGTTGACTTTCACAACTCACACATTTTAATGTGAAGATGTTAAATGATGTGTACATACATACATATGTATGTTTGTAATGTGTTTGTCATTTTTACAGTAAAGACACCGAAGAGAGAGGAACTCGTAGCTACAGTGAGGAAAACATAAATAAGAAGTGAAGGTTACGTTACTGTATTACATTATTTGGTGTTGCAGGTGACGTTACTGAAAAGACAGTTGGCAGAGAAAAACGTGCAATTACAATCAAAGAGCAAAGAAGTGGCAGAGAAAGACGTGCAATTACAATCACAGAACAGGAAGGTGGCATCTTTGGAAGCACGATTGGCAAGAATCAGAGACGTAGCTAATGTTGAGAGTGATGAGGTTTGTTCAGTTAGATGGCATTCGTGTTAATGATGATTATCATTGATGTACATATAGGCTGTGTCTCCACTTGTTGCTCTTTAAACATGTCTAACGTTAAACATGTTTAGTAGACAGCGTCTCCACTTGTCCATTTATTCCGGGCTATTAAAGGAATTATCCGGGACTTTGTTGTACCGCGCGAATTCGTTTCTTGTGCACCAGACAGTCGGAGATCGTCTTCTTGTCGTCTGAAGAACAATCACAGACACAAGTCTCTGTCTTTGCCAAAATGGCTCTCTCCTGACACTCTGCATCAGTCTACGCACTCTCTGACATTGCCTAGTTCTGTCTTCTTCCAATAGTCTCCAAAGAAAGAGAAAGAACAGAGTGAAAGAACTAACATCCACCGTTTTGGAAGGCGTGTTTATATCACGTGACTGTTAAACCTCAACCACTTTCGTTAAACTACCTCTGGAACATGTTTAGCAAAAGCTGTTTAGGTTTACAGTTAAACAGGTCTAACGCTAGTGGAGACACGATAATAGTTGTATACATGTCAGTCAAAGTTGCTGCATTGTGTTCATACCCACTGGCACGTCAATTTAGTAATAATAAATTAGAATTAACATTATTGATATCACCACTCACCCAAGTGATAATAATTAATGAATTAATTTTTATTATATTTATTTTATATATTAATTATTAGTTAATTGTTATTAGTGATCAATAAAATGTTGTAGATGACTGATTGACTATGTCGTATAGATGAGACAGAATATTTTACTTCTTGATCTCTTTGCATTTTCAGGTTGTGGAAGATGATGTGACAGCATCCAGAGTTCAATCTACTGCTAGCTCATTTGCTCAGTCAACAGGTACATACTGATTGTTAGTTTCACATGCTAGAATCACTGGATAAGTGGGTGCATTGTTGTATTTGTCAATGTGTGTGTGTGTGTGTGTGTGTGTGTGTGTGTGTGTGTGTGTGTGTGTGTGTGTGTGTGTGTGTGTGTGTGTGTTGTCCGGAAGTAGCATGGCAGCCTCCTGAGCGTGTCGGCTCTGGAAGATTTGACCGTCTCTGGCTTACCATCTGGCTTCTGCGATATCTTCAAACAGCATCATTACGATAAACCATCTCAGATCGACCGGAGTGCCACACATAGCATTTGGGAGCGAGCCCACGGTAACGTGTTTGTTTGCAAAGAACAACCGTCGCACTACTCCCACATTGTAAAGTGTTTCGATTGCTTACAACGTTGAAGTACTCATTTTCATGACTTTACGTCTATTTCCTGTTACGACGGAGTCCAGCAGTAAGATGGTGGCGCGGCATGGACAAAAGAAGTTGGTTTCCAGCATGGAATGAAGTAGAACGATGGAATATGGTGCTTGCCGGCGATTTCTACTGCCGTGTTAGCAAAAAAGCAGCAGTTTGACATATCTTGCTGTGTGGAGCATTGAATGATTCAGGACGCTGTACAATATATTACCTATTTACAAACTGGTAGATGAAATGAGTAGAGATTTGCTTTTTTTCGCTGTTTGTGCCATCACCTTTCGAAATGGGCTGGTTATGGTTAGTGTGTGTGTGTGTGTGTGTGGGTGGGTGGGTGGGTGGGTGTGTGTATGTGTATGCTTGTTGCATTATGGCTGCGTATCTGTCAGTCTCTTGATCTTCCAGTCTCTCTGTTGTTTTGCTTCATTTTCCTGTTTAGTCTTCTGACCACTTTATTGTACAAGTTTGTATTTCATTGTAAGAAATGATGTTTGTGTCTTACACTAGAGGATGATCATAGGCGTGATTCGTATTCTCGTCGAGTTCTGCAGGCAATTCAAGGAGTTGGCTCTACCAGATGGTATGCACTCGGTCGTGATTGTGGAGAAACACCAGATCAGCTGAACAAATTCACTGTTCTGGTCAATGATTGTGATAAAGTTCAAGCTTTATTTGATGTGATGGCACAGAAAGTAGGAGAGAAACGAGCAGCAGACAAACTGCTGGATGCGTGCAAAATCATAAAAAATCCAATATTTGCTGAAGTCAAAGAAGCGATGGACAAAATGTAATTTGGGAAGATGAAGAAACAAGGGAATGTGTTTTTGTATTGCATATTAATAGTGTTGTCGTAGTTAAATGTCCTCAATTGTGATTTGTTGTCATTTTTAATCCAAACGTAGCAGTCTAGTGATTGTGTAGAAAAGTGAAGACATCAAATGCGTTTTTATGCTTCTGGTCAATACTCACATATCAATACATTAGGGGGGGTGTTGAAATATTAGACACGATGGTGGTCTATTACAACGATGCACCAGAAACTTGTGTGAACCGAGTGGCCGCCAATAGAAGTCAGATAACCAGAAAGGATCATGGTAGATGTACAAGTTTGTGTTGTAAAACATGTGATCATGACGTATTTCTAACATAAAAGAGCATGCACATCTCGTTAGTTTGATGACATTACTAGTTCCAGCTAGTATCACACTGTCTCTCACTTGTCACTAAAATGTACAACAATTCCTTTCACTTAGGCTTCGTCTCCATGTCGGTCACATGACGAATAATAATAGTGTCTCTTGGAGGACTCCTAACACACAACAAACATGAAAGCAAAACAAAGTTGGTAACAAACACGGCGACTGACTCTTTCTCTCCTTCTAGCATGTAGGATGATGCTATGGCCAGTAATGAGCCATCACAATTGAATGAGAGAGAAGCGATTGTTGTTGGGTAACGATGAAACTAGAAAGAGAGAGAGAGACAAGTGAGTGGCAGTGAGTAAACAAAAAATCAAGGAACGCACCCGAGCTAATCTTTTTCTGTTGAATGCATCCCACACATTGACAAAACCATCACACCCTCCAGTAGCAAACGTGTTATGACTAAAAAATTAATTAAATTTTATATAATTTAATATATAAAATATATATTTATTTTATAATTTAATAGTTACTCACATCAAGTGGAATGAAATGGCTGTGACAGGGTAAATGGTCTCCTTGCCGTTCTCCTTGATTCTGTGACACTTGAATGCATATTTGGTTTTCTGGGCGTCCGGACTGGGATTGAAGAATTCGACTGCGACACGACCTTCAATCGAACTCAAAACATAGCCTAACAAACATACACACAAGATTGGCTGTTGATATGCATACATTGTAATATATGGTACAACTATGTGTGTGGACCTTGGCCATTAGGAAAGCACCTAATTGAACGAGTTTGGTATTTCAGAGTCGACTCCCTTCGCCATAAAGGCTGACTCTGTGTATCACAAATATCATCATATAATTAGTATTTACAGCATGCAAATACCAGTGTCCGACTGCAGGGACGAGGCAATTACCAGACCAATGGTCAGAAAGTCTGGCTTTGCCAGTAGCACATTGCCTGAAACTTCCGGTCAATAACTAACTGATTAATTAAATAAATTACATATTTGTTGAGATTTCAACACTACAGTCTCTAACCATATTCTTATACAAATTTTGTTGCAGAAGTGGACAGTACAAACAAAGGAGTGTGTTTGCATAATGTTAATTTTCAGTAGATGCTTTGAAACGTCCAGGCCGCTAGTGAGTTTGTAAAAGGTAGTGAACAAGGTCTTGGCATTTTTGGTGACATTTTATGAGTTCTGAAAGTGTATAACAAGAGTTATTTAATATTGTAATTATCATGTAACTAATCATATTATAGTCAGGTGATAAAGCTAAGCCTCTTAGCGCGTTACACCAGATCAATAAAAATTTGCTTCCACCCTCCCTGAACTGCATGGTTGTTTGCAAGTGTCTATGTTGTCTTCTTTCTCTCTGCTTATCTGTCTAGCTGTCTGTCTGTATGTCTGATGCTAGTCTGTCAACAACATTACAGCCACCATCTTACAGTGTTCCTAAGATCCCAGATCAACACATGCCTTCTTTTCTACAATCAAACAAAATCAACTTAATTAACAGCTAAATGTTGTGGTTTTGTTTTGATCTTTACAGGCTTTTGCTGACAACATTCTTGCGTGTACGAGATGGGGATCGTTTCTGGTATGAAGAATATCTGAGTGCTGAGGTGATGCCACATTTTGTAAAGTGTTTTGCTTTGTCTACTCACGGACGTGTACACACACACACACACAGACACACACACACACACACACACACACACACACACACACACACACACACACACACACACACACACACACACACACACACACACACACCTGGAACCTGGAATTCCGCCGATACCCACTATGGGCTTTGGCATTGCAGAAGAAGTTTCCACCAGGAAGTGCGGTCATTGACTTGTGACAAGTCAATATTCAATGATACCAGGTCTGGTCTTGTTGTATGGTATCAACCCATCTGTTCTTTGGACCATGCTGAGGACGTTTCATATTATGTGACTTGCTTCTCAGCAACAACTTTTGTTGATGAGAGACGTTCATCCGTTCTAAGTGACCAAGCCACTGTAATCTTTGATGTTGAATTTGACATTCAATTTGTTCTTCCTTTCTACTCTGGCAATTGCCCAAGTCTCACAACCATATAATAAAACTGGCATCACTAGTGATCTAAAGACTCGCAGTTTTGTGTTCTTGCTAAATCCTTGGTTTGTGAAAACTCTATGTTTCTAAGAACAAAATGTTCTGCTAGCTTTCTGAATACATTCAACGATCTCTGTGTGACCTACAATTCCAGACTTAGTCACAATGCTGCCCAGATAGCAAAATTCAGAAACATTCTTCAGAACATAACCCGCTATCAAGATGTTTTGACAGTTTGCTTCTTCAACACCAATGCTCAAGATTTTAGTTTCTCAGTGTTGATCCTCATACCCCATTTCATACAAGCATCATGGAAAGCATTCACCATCTAGTGTTGCAACTCACTATTTGACGTACTTAGTAGAGCCAAATCATCAGCATGTAGAAGCTTTGATCTTATGTGTCCCATCAGTTTTACACACCATAGTTCATGAATAGGCCACCATCTGTTTTGTAAGCCTCCCTTAACCTTGTCCAGAGTCTCACACATAATTCTGTCCATAAACAAATTGAACAAGATTGGAGACAACACACACCCTTGATGGACACCTGTGGTTACTTCAAACTTTGATGAGATTTCCCCTATTTTGTACAACACAACCTGTACCATGGTGCAGGTCAACAATCATCTTACCACTTCATCTTCTATACCAGAATATTTGAGAATGTTAGTGAGAGCGTGTCTTGGTACAGAGTCAAATGCTTTTGGGAGGTCAACAAAACAAATATGTAAGTTGGATCTGTGCTCTACAGCCTTCTCATGACTTGTCTCAGTACCCAAATCTGATCAATTGTTATCTTTTGAGGTCGAAAACCGCATTGCTCTTCTAAAAGCGAAGGTTCTATCACTGGTGTTAGCCGACCTACAAAACATTGGCAAAGACTTTTCCAGGAATACTGAGTACTGATATCCCACAATAGTTATCACATATCAGACGGTCATTCTTTTTACACACACACACACACACACACACACACACACACACACACACACACACACACACACACACACACACACACACACACACACACACACACACACTTGTATTTTGAAGACTAGTAAACTAGCTTTAGTAACATACAGTGTGTCACACTGTAGGAGCAAGCGATGGTACACGAGAATCTGACTCTTTTCAAAACCATTCAATACAACACAGACTTCAAGGATGTACCAGAAAATGTTATGTTTGCATCACAGCTCTGTGCTGGTGTTCGTAACCATCAGTGTATTCTCAAACCAGAGAAGCCAACTTGCCCTACTCCAACAGACACGCCATCAGCTGCTGCTGCAACTACAACAGCATCAAGTGCTGAGACAAACAAAACAATAACGGACAAATCAACAACTCAGGCTACTACAGCTGCAACCACAACAACAGTTACTGTGACCAAGTCGCCGTGTTGTTTTCAGAGAGACATCTGCAATTTGAAGAGTGCGAATCTCAGTCAATTGGTTGATGTATTGAGAAGAAATCAGACAACACTGAAGGCTGATGTTAGCCAATTAGAAATGGATCTCCATGATGAAAAAGTAATTAATGTTATATGTTAAGTAACTGTGTGTGTATTAGATGGTTATCTTTGTGTCATATGTTTGTTCGTCCATTTGCCTGTTTGTCTGTCTGTCTGTCTATCTGTCTGTCTGTCTGTCTGTCTGTCTGTCTGTATGTATGTATGTCTATCTGTCTGTCTGTCTGTCTATTTGTCTGTCTGTCTGTCTGTTTGTTTGATACACATGTTTATAGGTGCATGTCAGCTGAATTCCATTTTATCTAATTTCAGATGTTATGTCAAGCTAATGTTACTCAACTCAGTCAACTACAACATCAGTGTACTCTAACTGAGAAAGATCGAGATTATCTCTCAACACTAACAATCAAACAAGCTACAAACATTACTACTTTATCACAACAAGTCTCATTTCTGGAACAAAATGTCACTTCACTCACTGCATCTGTTACTGCATCAGACGAGACTTTGAGGCAAACACGAGCAGCAGCAGAGCAGCAAGTAGGTCGAGACAAATGCTGCAATGATTCTACATAACAGTGAGTTTGTTTAGGCTAATGTTTGTAAGTCTAACGTCACCTTACTTTTAAATGAAAAGAAGACACTCGTTGGTCAAGTGAATGATCTGGAACAATCGGTAAGCAAGGGATTTGTGATATTACAACACACAAGTACATGCATGTATACTCACATAATGCATTCACACACACACACACACACACACACACACACACACACACACACACACACACACACACACACACACACACACACACACACACACACACACACACACACACACACACACACACGATCGTCTGATGTTCATTTTCACATGAAGGTCGACTCTCTCAACCAAACTGTCACGAACGTCACGAGTGAAATAAAAAGTTGTGCAGACCAACTCACACAACCCACAGCTCCCATTGCTACAACTTCACATGCTTCAACAACTCAACCTTCCACCACAGATGCACGAGTCACAACATCACCATCTTCAGCAATACCAACAACAACAGATTCTGTAACCACACCACCTGGCACGCTGTGTCCCACTCCAGATCCTGCACCACTTAATCGAATGAAGGAAAACAACACACGATTACAGCAACAGTTGTCGCTTGAGGCAGGCGTGGTGTCTGGCTTGAAACAGCAACTTTCACTGGAGCAAACCAAATCGCTCGGTCTCGTCACCAAAGTCAACAAACTTCAAACAAATGTGACTTTTCTTAATCGACAAATACAACGATGTGAAGTATCAAGAAACCAAGCTTTACAAGATCTAACAATCTGCTCGTGTGCAAACACGGCAACCAGTGTGCCCTCGACCGAACACAATCAACAAGTTATTATATCCACCATGCAACGAACGATCGATCGACTGACAGCAGAAAAGAGTGAGCTAAACTCTACGTATTGACTCATGCTGACAGAGAATCAGAAGGCAAAGCAAAACATCAGCAAACTGAATGAACAAATCACAACATTAATATCGGGTCAAAAGCAACAGTTGGAATCTCGACCTACAGACGACGGCCAGTCATCATACGATTGGTCGGACCTTCTGGAATCGACTCCAGGAAAGATTGTTGTTGCTGTCGGTGGTGCATTCTTTTTGCTCTTTCTTGTTTTCTTCACTGTGAGCACCTGCTTTTGTGTAAAGAAGCGTAGTGGCAGCAAGTCGGCGAGGAAGTACGACGTGCAGAGGGCAAACATGGCATTTGATTAGAGAAATAAGGGATATATGCCAGACAGCGATTATCCTCTCGATTAATTAATTAAGTGAGAAAGTTTGCTTTCTCTATTGTCTGCACAAGAGACGTGCTTGTGTGGTGCTATTGTATTGATATGCTGGATATCTACGTAGCTTGCCTCTTCATTCTATTTTTACTAGCAACTTTCAGTTTGTATTGGTCTAGATGACTGGCTGTTTCATATAACTGATTTAATTAATTGATGACAATAAATACTCAAAGTGTATTGAACGTCTCCAATCTACAATATCTGTTACTATACCTGTAAACACAGCACACAACATTTGATTTAATTAATCGTCTGCTTTGAAGATTATTGCACGTGATGATTAGTTAATCACGTGAGTAAATAGATGCGCATGCGTAGAATGTAGAAACGTCCCAGAGACTGTTCCCTTCTTTGTAGACTCAGTCATTGTCAGTCGGTGTGTATGCAGTGAGTACAGCACTATAGAAAAGGTTGGCTGTGATGTCGTCACCGTTGCGTAAATGATGCGCTTCGTTTGGCGCCAATATTTGACACGCACGCGCCTAGCCATCAGTTCCTTTCGTTTGTGAGTTATTTGTGTTTTGGAGTGTTATTGTTTGTTTGTTGTGTAGAAATGGAAAAAGAATTGTGGGAAGCGGTGAGGAGAGGTGATATCCAGTCGGTAACGCGTCTTTTTGATAGCAACGTTGATATCAATAGTCGTGATGAGTATGGGGTATGTGTTGTGAGTTATAATGTGTGTATTGGATGTTGAAATGAACTGCACGTCGTTTGATCTCAAAATAGGACACTCTTCTGATAAAAGCGTGTGAGAATAATCAGGAGGAGATTGTTGAGTCTCTACTCACTAAATCAGCAGATGTTAATGGGACTGGCAGCAGTGTGAGTTGATTGAGTGTATGAAAGTGTGATGTGTTGTGAGTTATAATGTGTGTATTGGATGTTGAAATGAACTGCACGTCGTTTGATCTCAAAATAGGACACTCTTCTGATAAAAGCGTGTGAGAATAATCAGAAGGAGATTGTTGAGTTTCTACTCACTAAATCAGCAGATGTTAATGGGACTGGCAGCAGTGTGAGTTGATTGAGTGTGTGAAAGTGTGATGTGTTGTTGATAAGATGATAGATATCAACTAGATGTAACAATGTAATCCAACAATCAACGTTTCGTTTCTTGCTCGTCAAGAGGCAGCAGTGTTGACTTGTCAGCCATTGCATGCAGAGATGAATAATCTTGTTGGTTTTTATTTCATTCAATTTGACCGTCGTCACTATCACCTAACCCTCGTTTCAATCTAAACATGATTTCATGTCCCACTGTTCTCTACTAACTATGAACATGTTTTAGTGTGAAAGGCAAACTCTCAAGTGTGATGCAGACGTTTAACAAAAGTAGTTTTATTTAATGGGTCATTGATATTAATTTATTAAATTTGTGATGGATGATGATTTTGGGTTACTGCTCGTGATCTCGTGCGTGTTGCTGTGCTGTCTTGTATAGAGAGATGACGTTAGATGGTCTGTAGAGAGGAAGGTGGGGATTAGTAATTTGATGTGGGAATGAATGGTTGGCTTGATATACATACATGTGCAGACGGCACTTTTTATTTTTATCAAGTTTGTGGCTTAAGAGAGACGATTATGTTGTGTCAATGATTTAAGTGTTTTGGTAAGACAAGGTTTTGTGTCAGTGTGGAGACGATAAGCGGAGATCAAGTTGTGAGATGAGGAAATAGGATTTTTATATTTTAATTGAGATGTTAGACGTTGTACTTGTACGACTGCTTTCTAATTGATGTTGAGCAGTGAGCTTTGACAAATGTTGTGACAAATTTGCAAGGAATGACGTTTGACATACACAAATTTAAAATTGCAGACGAGCAAGGAAGGTGGAGATAGGCAACATGTCTAAATAGGTTTGCAGTAATTAATTGTTTTGGTTGGTGAGTTTTGGTTTAGCATGGAGGGGATGGTGGAATAATGATTATAATAATACATTCTTGTGTGTGCAGTGTGGGTGGACACCTTTGATAATGGCAGCAATGAATGGGATGTACGACATCATTGATATTTTATTGAAGACCAAAGATATTAATGTGATGAAGAGAGATCATGTGAGTTTGAGTATTGAGAGGTTGAGTTGATATTGTGGTGTCTGTTGTGCATGTATTAAACATATTTGTGAGTGTAATGCATTGATTTTGCTATTGTTTGTGTTTGTGTGTTGATCATTCTATTGAATGTCTCATTGTGTGTGTTGAATGGAATGTCTGTTGCTTTAATATATTTTAACATAAACACTCTCTCACTATCTTATCAGTTTCTTGTTTACTCAGTGGGGAATGACAGCCATCCATCATGCTGCAAGAAATAGTCACATGACCATTGTAGAGCGACTTGTGTCTTGTTCTGTTCCTGTTGATATCAATGATAATTATGGTCGTACACCACTGTGGTGGGCTGCCCATTATTGTCATGTGCGTTGTGTTGATTTTCTCCTAAAACATGGAGCGAGTCCCCAACATGAGAGGTGATGCATTCAATATCCTTCAGTCAATAATATTACTAACGTGATGTCATTGTGGGATAGTAAGTTGGGAGGATCACCACTGGAGATTGCCAAGCGACGTGGTCACAGTGATGTGGTTGAGATGATGGAAGAAGCCATAAGATGTAAGTGAAAGAAACAATTAATTTTTTGTTTACTTTTCTCTAATTTGTTTTTCATGTTTAAATTATTTTCTAATGTTCTGTTTTTGCATCCATTTGTCTGTCTCTTTGTGTTTTGTCTGTCTGTCTGTCCATCTATTCATTTGTATGACAGTGAGTTTGTGAATTTAACTGTAATTGAATTGTATGTGATGCAAGGAGGTGATATGAAAGTGTTGTATTGCTTTAGAAATATAATTTTCTGTGTTGACTTTCACAAGTCACACATTTTAATGTGAAGATGTTAAATGATGTGTCCATACATACATATGTATGTTTGTAATGTGTTTGTCATTTTTACAGCAAAGACACCGAAGAGAGAGAAGCTCGTAGCTACAGTGGGGAAACATAAATACAAGTGAAGGTTACGTTACTGTATTACATTATTTGGTGTTGCAGGTGACGTTACTGAAAAGACAGTTGGCAGAGAAAAACGTGCAATTACAATCAAAGAGCAAAGAAGTGGCAGAGAAAGACGTGCAATTACAATCACAGAACAGGAAGGTGGCATCTTTGGAAGCACGATTGGCAAGAATCAGAGACGTAGCTAATGTTGAGAGTGATGAGGTTTGTTCAGTTAGATGGCATTCGTGTTAATGATGATTATCATTGATGTACCGATAGTTGTATACATGTCAGTCAAAGTTGCTGCATTCTGTTCATACCCACTGGCACGTCAATTTAGTAATAATAAATTAGAATTAACATTATTGATATCACCACTCACCCAAGTGATAATAATTAATTAATTAATTTTTATTATATTTATTTTCACAGACGAGGAAGGTGGCATCTTTGGAAGCACGATTGGCAACAATCAGAGACGTAGCTAATGTTGAGAGTGATGAGGTTTGTTCAGTTAGATGGCATTCGTGTTAATGATGATTATCATTGATGTACAGATAGTTATATACATGTCAGTCAAAGTTGCTGCATTCTGTTCATACCCAATGGCACGTCAATTTAGTAATAATAAATTAGAATTAAAATAATTGATATCACCACTCACCCAAGTGATAATAATTAATGAATTAATTTTTATTATATTTATTTTATATATTAATTATTAGTTAATTGTTATTAGTGATCAATAAAATGTTGTAGATGACTGATTGATCTCTTTGCATTTTCAGGTTGTGGAAGATGATGTGACAGCAGCCAGAGTTGAATCTACTGCTAGCTCGTTTGCTCAGTCAACAGGTACATACTGATTCTTAGTTTCACATGCTAGAATTACTGGATAAGTGGGTGCATTATTGTGTGTGTGTGTGTGTGTGTGTGTGTGTGTGTGTGTGTGTGTGTGTGTGTGTGTGTGTGTGTGTGTGTGTGTGTGTGTGTGTGTGTGTGTGTGTGTGTGTGTGTGTGTGTGTGTGTGTGTGTGTGTGTGTGTGTGTGTGTGTGTGTGTGTGTGTGTGTGTGTGTGTGTGTGTATTTGTGTGTTGCATAATGGCTGCATGTTTGTCAGTCTCTTGATCTTCCAGTCTCTCTGTTGTTTTGCTTCATTTTCCTGTTTAGTCTGCTGATCACTTTATACCCCCCCCCAAGACCCGGATTCCCGTGCTAAGGGTATAGTAATGGTTGGATGACTGATTGACCATATTTATACTCAATTAGTGCAGTTTAAATGAAGGTATTCCGACCAATAGACGAACTTGATGTCATCATGAGGGTCCACCTTTCTTTGTTTGGTAGCTGCTAACTAGCCTAGATGCTAGTCCATCTTCGCCTTACGTACATTGTGGAGTAACGCGCGCGTCATTAATCATAGTGTCACATGACCGGAAACGAAGTTGCTACCGTAAGGCCTAGAAATACATTATGCATAAGTACACTTACGTGACTCATTGCCCTAGGCCCGGATTTCCAGGCTAAGGGTGTAGTATTCGTTCGATGACTGAGCGACCGATCGACCGTATATATAGTTGGTTAGCACAGATGCAAAAGAAGCTATCCCGACCAATAGACGAGAAGTGGTGTCATTATCGACCAATAGACGAACGTGATGTCATCATGAGGCTCCACCTCTCTTTCTTTGGTAGCTGCTAACGAGAATTCGACCATCGGGCGTCCTTCCTGTACATGGTGTTTAGTCCTTTGCTTTAAGATTTTAGCAATAGAAACAACGCCTATAGTTTACATTTGTACGTGTATGTTTCCCCAACAACAACCAGGAGCGAGGGTGTGCAGCTGTACCTGACTTCTAACATTTTGCTTGTTCCTCAGTGTTTCTGCATAGTGGTTCTGCAGTCTGCCAGCTTGAATTTTTGGTGTGCTTGGCTGAGCGGCCGTGGTGTTGTTGCAAAGATGACTAAAACTTTTAGTGTCGTCTTCAACAGAAATTTGGCGTTTGACGGGAATTTGCAAAGGGGAACGTGCATTGTCCATGACAGCGTCTGTTTGTCGGACTAAGCGGCTCGGCTGACCTGTAAGTACGCTAGTGCGTCTCTATTCATTTTTGTTTTACGGTATCCAAAGTCAGAGCGAACAGACGCCTAATTAATCTACATGTGCATGTGCAAGTTTTCCCACATTGATGATTTGTTTTGGCTCTGGGGTCACCTCATTACAACAACCAAAATTGCGGTTAGACAGATAGCTGTGTAAATACGGTACAGTGTACAGTAGGCGACGTCTAGCTAGAGAAGCTGCACAAAGAACGAGACTTTTACATTCGTGTTAGCTGGAAAATTGGTGTAACATGTTTCCCACCAGCAAACAGCACAATGGTCACGCCCGTTACTTCATCACGTAAGGCGAAGATTGCCAGCCGGCTTAGGGTCGAGGCTGTCTGACTTGTAACATTTGGCTTGTTCCAGCACTTCGAAACAACTACATTTGTAACATGCATGTTTTCCCCCATTACGAAAACTAGCAGACGTCTAGAGAAGCTGCACAAACAACCAGACGTCTAGACAAGCTATACAAACAAACAGATGCCTAGAGAAGCTGCAGAAACAACCAGACGTCTACATTCTTGTGAGCTGGAAAATCGGTGGTGAGCTGCTAATTTTGCTCTACATTTGTAACTTGCCCACCAACAAACAGAACAATGATCACGCGCATTACTTTGTCACGTAAGGCACGCTGAGGCTACCCAACTTGTAACATTTGGCTTGTTCCAGCACTTCAAAACAACCTGATCTACATTTGAAACGTGCATGTTTTCCCCCATTACGACAACAACCAGATGTCTAGAGAAGCTGCTCAAACAACCAGACGTCTAGATTGTTGTGAGCTGGAAAATCGATGGCGAGCTGTTTCTTTTGTTGTACGTAAGGGTGTAGCATTTAGAAACAACGCCTAATGTAGCTACATTTGTAACATTTATGTTTTTCCCACATCTAATTTTGTTTTGGCTCTGGGGTTCCTATGCCATGCCTAAAACCACCCCTAGTGGCTCATTACGACTTCAAAAGCTGCACAAACAATCAGACGCCTAGAGAAGTTGCTCAAAGAACTAAGCGTCTAGAGAGCGAAGGTTGTAACATTATGCTTGTTTCATCAATAGTGTCATCTTCTGAAAGCTCAAAGCATTGTAGGTGCATGAAATCGTGGTTTGTTCACTGAAAATCAGGGCTGCTTCTTTTGTACCTATCTAATTAGCTAACCGAAATCTGGTTTTCGTATTTGCTCTATACTTTCACTGTGCGTGGCGTTTAATTGGTATTGTTTAAACCATTCTGTGATAGCGTGACTAATTCAAGGTGCATACCAGCCGAGGGTTTGCACTTCTAGTGCTTCTTCATTATCCAATTAATCAATAAGCTTTTTTAATTACTTTAATGAAGTAAGCTTCTCCTGGTTCGTCATCATCACATTCTCTCATTCCGTTTTAAAGCAACCTAGGAAAAATGTTTTCAGCTGCGTAGTCTCGCGTGGCCAGATGTTTGTGCGGGGGGGGGGGGGGGGACGAGAAGTACATCTGGACACAGTGGCCGGGTTTTTGTTGGCGACGCCAGAATCTTGGCGTGACCAACACGTTGCAGAATCGCAATTATGGGCGTAGCTTAACTAACACGTCCGGGACTTCATGGCTTCGATTGCTAAAATGTCGTATGATGAAGAGTCGATTTCACTTGCCATTCTGTTTGCAACTAAGTCTATGGGGTACCTCGAGCTTCGACCTTTACAGGAACAGGTAGTGAAGCACTTTGTGGGAGGTAGAGACGTTTTTGTGTCCTTTCCTACTGGTGGTGGCAAGTTGCTGTGGTACACTATCCTACCACTTGTAGACATGTAGTCTGCACCTGTGCATGCGCCACTCTTTGGATTGTAGAGCCTACTAGAGGTCCTGAGAGGACATCTAGTCACAGAATCTTTGGAGGCACAGGTAAAATTACACTCGCAAGGCTGCACCAGTCCTGTCTGCACGCATACACGTATGTTTTCGTTCATTTTTCTCGTGCTTGGATCGATGGGATCTCACACACCATTTCTTATGCGTCCACCATTCTATTGCTAATTAACTAACTGACTTTACAGGCACCGCCTAGCAATAATCATTAAGTTAATTTAATTACATACATATTGTCACAACAACCAATCGCAAGTCACGTGACGTAATGTGTCTAGGCTAACTTTGTTTCCAGTCATGTGAACCCTACGCAAAATCACACGCGTTACTCCACAGCGTCGTCCAGGGCTAGCTGCTAACGAGAATTCCGCCATCGGGCGCCCGTCCTGTACATGGTGTTTAGTCAATTGCTTTAGAGTTTAGCACATAGAACAACGCCTATAGTCTACATTTGCACGTGTATGTGTCCCCACCAACAACCAGGCGTCTAGGGAGCAAAGGTGTAGCTGTACCTGACTTGTAACAGTTTGCTTGTTCCACAGTGTTTCTGCATAGTGGTTTTGCAGTCTTACAGCTTGAATGTTTGGTGTGAGTGACTGAGCGGCCGCGGTGTTGTTGCAAAAATCAATTAGTGTCGTCTTCAACAGAAATTTGGGAATTTGCGAAGGGGAACGTGCATTGTCCATGACAGCGTCTGTTGGTTGGACGAAGCGGCTCGGCTGACCTGTCAGTACGCTGGTCCGTTCCAGGATTAGAGTCAGTTTTGGGAACGTGGACTGCTGACGCGTCACCCTAGCACAAACTGAGGTCATACGGGTATCATTGGAAAGCTCTATGTCTGCTTTATTTAATTACGGACGCCATGCATTACACCGGAGATAAGCAGAGCTATGTGATGCTTCCTGTAAAATAATGAGATAAAAGGTGGAGTCTTGTCAATCATGTGCAGTACTGTTCTAATTGCATACCTACTGTAATTAGATTGGTACGCTGTCCTAAATAGAATGAGTTTGAGAATGTTATCAACACGCCAGCTACAGCCACTCTCATCGGCTTTGTTTTTCTAGTTTACTGGTAAGGTATTCCAACAGTGGTAATGAGACACCACAAGTGATTGATACAACAATAGGACATGGTACATTTTAGGGTGTTAGGTATCCTAAGCCACTCCCCAAAGCCACAACTGACTTTAAGGCACCGTTGCACCCATGGGCGTGCCCTGAGAAACCCTGGACCAGACTACACTTGGACTTTGCAGTCTCATTTATGGGGAGACAATTCTTGGTAGTGGTGGATGCTTTCACCAAGTGGCTGGAGGTGGAGGTTTTACCGTCCATTATGGCGTTATCCACCATCAAAAGTATGCAGCGCATATTTGCAACACATGGGATCCCAGAGATGTGCGTAAGCGAAAGCAAACCCGCGTTTGTAAGCAAGGAGTTCAAGCAATTTATGGAAGGAAACGGGATCACCCACATAATGTCGGCACCCTATCATCCATCCACGAATGGTCAGGCAGAACGGGCCGTCGAGACAGTCAAAAGCACATTGAGGAAAATGAGCAAGGAATACGGATCATTGGAAAGTAAAGTGGATCGCTTTTTATTTCAGTACCGGTTAACACCACATACAACCACGGGAGAACCACCTGCAGTACTGCTGATGGGTCGACTGCAGATTGGACATACTACGACCAGATATAGGGGAGCGGACCCGGCAGAGACAGGAACAACAACATTACCAACACGACCGAACCAGCAGGGAATGTAACTTGGGCATAGGACAGCCGGTGTTCTTGAAAACTTTTGGCACGGGGGAGTCATGGGTGACGGGGACGGTAGAGGAACAAACCGGGCCAGTGTCCTACACAGTACGTCTGCCCGATGGCCACATAGTGAGAAGACACTTAGATCACCTTTGAAACTGGGCATCACAGGACAAAGCAGGGGGAGAGAGTGAAGCCCTGTCCACACTAGACCAGAATCAATCGTAATCCGATTGGGATAGCGAGCGTCCACACTGCACTTTGAAAACGCTACCTCGCCTCATTTTCGATATCACGTGACTGATGACCGATGTGTATGTGTGGCTTCTTTGCTTGTGGAAAGCGTTGATACAGCGACGTAATGTGAGCGAGAACAAAGACGAGTGAGGAGTGTTAGATGTTCCAACTACACGCGTAGTGTACATGGAGGTAACGTCCACTGTTTCTAATTGGATTCAACCAATCACGATTGGATTGCAATCGAAACCACCTCGTGATGTGGATTGGATTTATTGCGGTCGGATTGCGATTCCGTTACAAGTGTGGACATTGTTGCGATCCAGTTGCCAGTGTGGACAGGCCTTGAGACTCTAGTCGACAGGACACAACAGCATACAAGCCAAAGACAAGAACCGGGGCAGGAAAACATAGACATGCAGGAAGCGGAAAGGACCGAACGCAGTGAGTCACGTCAAAGCGGAACTGGTGGTGAGCAAGGGACAACCCAGCAGGAGTCACCCCCTAAAGCCGGTGATGAACAGTGCCCTGCCAGGGCGGAGATCCACAGGGAGATAGAGATAGATAGAGATAGGGGATTCTGGAGAGATTACCCCAGTCCGGAGATCACATTGAGAGCAGAGAGCTCCCAAGAAACTAGACTTGTAGTTGCGGGTTTGAACTAAAGTAGAAGGGTTACATATAGCTTTAGGGGGGCGGATGTAGTAGATTGATACGGGCCTTAGAGGCCCGCCCCGCGTGTAGTGTGCAGTTGCGCGTTAGTGTGCTGGCAGGAGTTGCCTGGTAATACAATAACGGTGAAAACACAACAGCTTGATGCGAGTGCAATATAGGGGAGAACCGTGATGAATTGTGTTAATGCTGACTGCAGACGTTTTGTAAATGCCCGATGAGCATGAAGAGCCTTTGACTCGTCTCTGTATCAAAAAAATTAGCTAGATATGGCCGTCCACAAACGAATGAATGAATCTACAGGTGCTAAACTGAGAACATTTATAGCCCTCCCTCATCTAGAACGTCTTGAACATTGCCATCGTTCGAACTAATACGGCGGTAGTATATAGCCTCGCGTAGCCAGACCCTACAGACGCATCATACACACTTCCCCTTGACATCTAGAACACGGCTTTTTGTGATCGTAGTTGTCTATTCTGCATCCATATTGACCATACAAGCATCATAGGAGTCATTTCAAGATCTAATTGTCTCTCCAAATACTTCTTTTGTTTGATACAGAGACGAGTCAAAAGACTTTCCGGGCTCGGTGGGCATTTAGTAGACGTCTGCAGTCAACATTAACACAATTCTTCGCCTATATTGCACTCACATCAAGCAAATTGGCTGTCTGATATTAGAGAACAAGACCCACCCCTCTTCTTGAGCTTCTTGAAGAGCAACGTGCAAAGTTGCTGATCTGTTGTTATCACTGCGAGTAGAAGAGACATGTACCTATTATTTCAAGGTGCAGACAGTGAACTGTGGTACCATCGAAAGCAAAAACCGGCGGCTGTCCGATATTTGATGGGCATGTCCGATGTGTGTGAAAAGCAGCGGAAGTTCACCATAAACAGCAATATGCCAAGTGATCAAGCTGAATCTAGCACGTTGTGTTACTACTCTCTGTACATTCATGCCTTAGATACAAGAAATCTTTGTCTGGTTTCCGTATGCCAGTGTCCGATATTGGGGAGTGCCCGATAATTGGTTTATGACTCTAGTATTAAAAGCTGGTTAAAGTGCCCTGTCCACTGCTGTGTCCTTTAGAAAGGCAATAGGAAGTGATGTTGTATTGTATTTTGGTAGTGTACTTTACTTCAAGCAACTTGTTGGTTCATTAACAAGTATGTTTGCTAATTTCAGTGTTGTGTTACAGAGATGGAACAAGTGAAGCCGATTGCAACACTGGAGACAACTGTTGGTCCTAAAGGTGGATGCTACAGCTCAGGCAGCTTGTCTATTTCTGTTCCTGATGGTGCTGTGAGTGAAGCAGTCAACATAAAAATTCATATGTTTGTTGACGAAAGACTAATACCGCCATCTACTAAAGCCAATGATGGATACATTCTAAGTCCTCTGTATGTCTTTGAACCTCATGGATTAACATTTTCCAAACACGTGCAAGTGCATTTTCCTCCTCCAGTTGATTCTAAAGGATGGCATTTGTCACTGATGAGAGCCACGTGTGATACTTCTACTTCATCTCAATTGTGGGATCCGCAAACCGTACTGACATATGATTCTGATTTGGACAAAGTGAATGTGAAAGACCCAGACTGTACGTATGACCTTACCAGTGGGACTTTGAGTGTAAAACACTTCTGTTGGCACTGGTGGTTTGGAAAACCTGTTGATGTGTTTCTGGCTACAAAAACTATGATGTTTTCTGTGTTTGGACATCGAGAAAGACCTTCACTGAATATTTGGAATCTCACTATTCATTGCCATGATAATTGTCACGAGGTTATTGAGGTATGTTGATAGGTTATTTTAATAGCAGTCGATCGTATCATAAAGTTTTGGGTTGTTGTGTTAGCGGATGGAATGTAAAGAAAAGAGTTTATCGCCAAAGCGTTCTTTCTTGTGTTCAAATGAAGAAATGAAAATGAAGTTTGAAGGCGACATTGAGTTTAGTATCACACGTGGTGATTGGGAGGCTACATCACAGCTACAGGTAATAGTGTATTCTTTAATAGTGTATTCTTTAATAGTGTATTTGTGATTGTATGCATGTTATTCAGACTGTGGCTGCTGCTGAGTTTTGGCACAAATGGATATGTTTGGACAAGAAATTTCGATTAACTGTGGAGTTTGAACATGATGATGAGCATCGTTCAAACAAGTGTATTGTGGATGTCACACAGGGAGATAAAACAATTGCTTTAGAAATGACTCCTCCTCTTGTTCAGGACATCCAGCATGACAGAGTGAGTGGGAAGTCATCTTGATCAACTAAACATTTTGTTTCTATTTAGTTTTTGGTCTCTGTCTGTAGGTATCAGAGACAGATGATTCAGCGGCACGTCCATCTGTGCTCACAGGTAAAACAGATATGGTTGATAATTATTAGCAATAATTAATGGATATTAATAGATTTGTAACAAAATGATGTTGAAAAATTATTGTATTTATTATGTTGAATACTTCTGTGTGTGTGTGTGTGTGTGTGTGTGTGTGTGTGTGTGTGTGTGTGTGTGTGTGTGGTGCAATGGCTGAGTTGGTTAGAGAGTCATCTTATGGAGTGTTTACATCCGGGACCTTGAGGGTTGCAGGTTCAAGTCACCGTGATTGCAAGCTATGGCATAATGTCCTTGGGCAAGAAACTTACACACAATTGCCTCTCTCGACTCAGGAGTATAAATGAGTACCTGGTCATTGACAGGGGTGGCAAAGGCCTCCGGCTGTGACAACGTCTATCAGCCACTGGGGTCGGGGTGCGGCTTTGGGTGCCCACACCACAGTTGGCGTCGCAGTCAGTACTCCTGCGAGTACCTGGCCAGGCTCCAGGAGATTGCTTAGCATGGCCCATAGCTCCTGCGTAGTGTACAGGAACCCAGCTGGAGGCATTACCGTTTAACGGCAGCTCATTATCCATTTGCCATTGTGTGTGTGTGTGTGTGTGTGTGTGTGTGTGTGTGTGTGTGTGTGTGTGTGTGTGTGTATGTTGCATTATGGGTGTGTGTCTGTCAGTCTCTTGTGTTGATTTGCGTCATTTTCCTGGTTAGTCTGCTGATCACTTTATTGTACAAGTTCGTATTCCATTGTAAGGAATGATGTTTGTGTCTTACACTAGAGGATGATCATAGACGTGATTCGTATTCTCGTCGAGTTCTGCAGGCAATTCAAGGAGTTGGCTCTACCAGATGGTATCCACTTGGTCGTGATTGTGGAGAAACACCTGATCAGCTGAACAAATTCACTGTTCTGGTTAACGATTACGATAAAGTTCAAGCTTTATTTGATGTGTTGGCACAGAAAGTAGGAGAGAAACGAGCAGCAGACAAACTGCTGGACGCGTGCAAAACCATTCAACATCCAATATTTGCAGCAGTAAAAGAAGCGATGGACAGAATGTAATTTGGGAAGATGAAGAAACAAGGGAATGTGTTTTTGTATTTCATATTAATAGTGTTGTCGTAGTTAAATGTCCTCAATTGTGATTTGTTGTCATTTTTAATCCGAACGTAGCAGTCTAGTGATTGTGTAGAAAAGTGAAGACATCAAATGCATTTGTATCCATCCTTCTGGTCAATACTTATAAGTTACCGTACATATCAATACATCAGGTGTGTGTGTGTGTGTGTGTGTGTGTGTGTGTGTGTGTGTGTGTGTGTGTGTGTGTGTGTGTGTGTGTGTGTATTGAAACTTAGACACCATGGTCAATTACAATGATGCACCAGTATGAAACTTTTCTTGACTCGAAAACTCGTGTGAACCGAGTGGCCGCCAATAGAATTCAGATATCCAGAAAAGATAGTGGTAGATGTACATGTTTGTGTTGTAAAACATGTGATCATGACGTATTTCTAACATAAAAGAGCCTGCACGTCTCGTTAGTTTGATGACATTACTACAACAGTTCCAGATAGTACCACACTGTCTCTCACTTGTCACTAAAATGTACAACAATTCCTTTCACTTAGGCTTCGTCTCCATGTCGGTCACATGACGAATAATAATAGTGTCTCTTGGAGGACTCCTAACACACAACAAAATGAAAGCAAAACAAAGTTGGTAACGAACACGGCGACTGACTCTTTCTCTCCTTCTTCTAGCATGTAGGATGATGCTATGGCCAGTAATGAGCCATCACAATTGAATGAGAGAGAAGCGATTGTTGTTGGGTAACGATGAAACTAGAAAGAGAGAGAGAGACAAGTGAGTGGCAGTGAGTAAACAAAAAATCAAGGAACGCACCTGAGCTAATCTTTTTCTGTTGAATGCATCCCACACATTGACAAAACCATCACACCCTCCAGTAGCAAACGTGTTATGACTAAAAAATTAATTAAATTTTATATAATTTAATATATAAAATATATATTTATTTATAATTTTAATAGTTACTTACATCAAGTGGAATGAAATGGCTGTGACAGGGTAAATGGTCTCCTTGCCGTTCTCCTTGATTCTGTGACATTTGAATGCATATTTGGTTTTCTGGGCGTCTGGACTGGGATCGAAGAATTCGACTGCGACACGACCTTCAATCGAACTCAAAACATAGCCTAACAAACATACACACAAGATTGGCTGTTGATATGCATGCATTGTAATATATGGTACAACTATGTGTGTGGACCTTGGCCATTAGGAAAGCACCTAATTGAACGAGTTTGGTATTTTAGAGTCGACTCCCTTCGCCATAAAGGCTGACTCTGTGTATCACAAATATCATCATATAATTAGTATTTACAACATGCAAACACCAGTGTCCGACTGCAGGAACGGAGAGCAGGTCCGGTAATTTGCAAGTCGGGCGGTTTGCAAGTGTCTATGTTGTCTTCTTTCTCTCTACTTATCTGCCTAGCTGTCTGTCTGTTGCTAGTCTGTCAACGTCAAACATTACAGCCACCATCTTACAGTGTTCCTAAGATCCCAGATCAACACATGCCTTCCTTTCTACAATCAAACAAAATCAACTTAATTAACAGCCAACTGCTGGTCTATCACAAACGACAACTCACAGAGCCAACAATCAGTTTCTCTTGACTAACATCCATCGTATAAACCTATAATCACAAAATGAAAAAAAAATTGAATGTATAGATGGTACACAGAGGGTCGGACCTTTTCCTGTTGATCAAGAGTGCCTGCAACACCTCGATTGTTTCTTACATCCCACAATTTAACAGTCTTATCCCAACTCCCTGTACACACTAATCCTACACACGACACTTATAGATGCCTGTCGTATGTGGCTATGTCAACGTGTTTGTCAAGCACTGACCAAGAGCTGGACAATGGTTCACGCATCGAATCGCGTCGTGGTGCGCCCCGAGCACCGTGTCCGAACTCGCGTTGAAATCAAACCTAAACGGAAGCCAAACTAAAAACACGAAAAATGAACATGAGGTCACGTGACCTACATCTTAACAAACTTGTCGAGCCCTCCGCTGAATCCGTGCACTTCGTCGGAGAAGCAGCAGTCGAGAACGGCTGCGGCGTGGTGGTACTGCACTCTCAGCACGTTGCTGTTGACATCATACAAGCGGACGCTCTAGGAAACGCGCCAATTTCTCCACAATCCTAATGAAAACGAATCGAATGCACGAACCTTGTCCCACGACGATGCAAGAAGAAAACCAGTCGACGTAGGACCAAATCTCACCGTAGAGATTCCGTCAGTAGGAAGAGTCGACAGTTCAAACTCATTCGGACCCTCCATGTTCAAGGATATCGTAACGCACGCTAGTTGGACTAAATGCGAACGTTCAGTCGGCACGCGTACACCGAAGGTCTGGCCACGCGAGACTACCTTTTTTTCTTTGTGTTTTTTTTGTATGTTTAGGTATGGAAACACTTTACTGGTAATAGGTATAATTAAAATAATTAAAATCTAGATAATTATTAATTTGCAATTACTTGTCTATTTTTTTCTCAATCATTCGGGATTTATATACTTAGATATACCCATCACTGAGAGTACGTACACTCAAAACTAAAACGAAACATCAAAAAGTTCATGGTCATTACTGTCCACAGCTAGTCTACCTAGCAACATCTTGGCATTGTAATTTAAGAGACAGCTGTCCATGAACGGCATTACTTGTATCAGTATGTATGTACTGTACATGTATTAGGATTTTCATTATTATTTCTCCATTAGCTTATTTAACGCACGTTAGTCAAGTTGCAATTTAATAGCGCAACCGACGAAGATAGTTGTCTCAGGTTGGAGTTCACAGCTGATTGCGTTCAGAGATGGGAAAGCCGTCCATCATAGCAGCAGGCATCGTCATCGTCCTTTGCATCGGCCTTATTGCCATCGAAGCAGCAGGCCTCGGTCTTTTCCTGAACCAGTACGAACTGATCGACCTCGATTTCGAGGCCGCCGGTCGGCTTGTGGGACAATTTACGCCATTCGCAAGCGTGCTGGTCAGTACTGTGTACCGTTTTACGTCTAGCGTGTTGAAAACTGCATGCAGGAGACCTTGGCACGCTGCCAAGTTTGCGAATTCGCCCAACTATTGGAACTAGAGCTGAAGCGACGTCGCGCAGTGAGCTTGCGCTGTTGCATGCAGCTCTGGGTGTCTCGTGCGTGCGCCTTTGTTTGCAGTAATGATGTTGACTGTCGGCGCTCGAGTTCCATGTCAGCGGAGTGCCGACTGTTTGGCCCCTTCGACTGCAGTCGGTGGCTTCCGGATTCTGGTCTTTGTGGGTGGTTTTAGTTGGAAAGGGAAAAGTGGTTTGCAACGGTTAACTCGACGTCTGAGCTTGCTGGATTTGTTGGCTGTATTGTGTTTGGTGCTGTTAGGAGTGCAGTCCCTGTCGTTTAGTCGTTTGGAATCTGTAGCGTCTGGTAGGTAAATATTATCCTAAAGGGTGTGAAAGTTAGTTGAGACTTTGAGAGCACGTGACTTGTTGGTAGAGAACAGTGTTGGCTAAAGCGGTTGTGGTGAGTGTGTCTGTGTTGCTGTTGCGACTATGTGCATTTCCAAGGAAGGTGGGCGTTTGTTCCAGTTATCATAGTAAGCTAAAGTAAACAGTGACTAATGACGGATTGGCACCATGGTGTTATGTTTAAAGGGTGTGCCAGAACCAGTACACCATACAGCTCAATGAAGTTTTCTAGCTTTACTTTTCTTCCAACTTAGTTGTGCATACGATATGATGTCTTGTGATCTAATACACTAATCAGTAAAAATCTGTGCCAGTTGTGCTATGCATTATCAAGTTTTAGATGTCAGACATGGACTGCTACATAGCCTATAGCAGTTACTATGAGCAATGTTTGGATGGACTAATTATTTAGGGTTGTATTTCATGCATCTAGATGGCCAGTGTTTCCACCGGAATTTTTTGATTGGTAGTAACCACTTGGGTAGCTAAACTGTAGCCAAGCACTTCATTCAGAGCCAAGAAAAAATCACCCAAACATGTACCAACTAACAACCCTAAAGGTGCCCGCTCACAATTCAGCACACTTAGGCACACCCATGCAAACTTGAAAACGTGCCGCGATTTCAAGTTGTGTCATAACGAAGCAGAACAAGGGAACATCTTAGGGTGCACCACGTTCCATAACATACAGTCTTTATTCCTAGTATAGAGAGAAAGGCGAATCGCGTTCTTGTCCGCCACGGCAGTTTCGCTTCTTGTACTTGACATTTCGGGAAAGCTAACGACAGGTGTGTAGGTTCTTTATTCACACATTTACCATTTACTGTCTTGAGATAGCTTGCTTGCTGTTGAACGACAAAACGCTTTCTCGATTGTTTTCTAGTTGCACGTGACCCGGAAATGGGTGGAGCACAGAGCATCACGTGTTGGTGTCTGAAACTTGGAGAGTGAAATAAGCCCTGGAGAGGTGCCGGACGCCACCGGCAACACAGATTGTGCATTTATCTTTACATGGCAGATACAAGAGCTGGCTAGAATTGAGGAATAGCCTATACTCGGTGTGACAGACGATGCGCCGATAGTGATGTTTCTTCTACAGAAATTCAACAACTGCAAGTCAGATGTATGCATTGGTACACTGATAAGCTAGTCTACAACTTCATACATAGTCTCGCGTAGCCAGACCCTTTTCCCGTGTCATACTTCCGCAAAGTAGGACACGGGAAAAGGGTCTGGCTACGCGAGACAACTTCATACATGGTAGATGTCTGTCCGGATGCCATCGTGCTAGTGTGCACTCTGTGCTCCACTCATTTTTAGGTCACATGCAACGAGGAAAAGATCGAGAAATCGCTTTCTCATTTAACAGCATGTTATTTCAAACTGTTGAATGGATAAATGTATCCATAAAGGCACGATTTCAAGTTTGCATGGGTGTGTCTGCACATGTGTGGTGAATCGTGAGCGGGCACCTTTACTACTAACTTGACACGTTATGCTCAAAGGAACATGACTTTGGTACGACTCAGTGCCATCTTTGTTGCCTTTTTATACCAAATTTTCAAAGCTGTTGAAATCAAAGTCATGAAGTTTTGCCCCTTCTGTGTTCAGCATCATGTAGGTCATCATCCATCATTGTCATCTTCCTCGTGTTTTCTACCATCGGTTTGTTTTTGTTTCACTTCTGTACAGTTGTTTTCAAAACCACGACTGTTGTCATCTTTACTGTGTGTATTTCTGGTTTGACACTTATGGAATCCGTATGCAAGGAGAGTGCTCACCGTGTGCAGAACATAAATAACGCACCCGCAATAGATTGGCTTTTATAATTTTGGAGCTTCAATAAATGCCACCTTTATCTCACTGTACAGTAGCGACCCTGCTTGCAAGATTAGAGGAAGCTGTACTTGTACACTGCACCAGTTAGCCAAATTGGTGAGGAGGAAGTACCATTTTATCGTCAATGACATCTATTTGTAGCATTTGGCTATTTGGCGAGCATCCAGCGGAAACACTGTCTATGATTTATGGCACTTATATGTACGTCATGTCAAGGTGTAGGTGTAGCATGTACTATGGTCATTGGTAGCTTCGTACTTGTGTGAAGAGTGTACGGATTGATCGTGTATACTGTAGCTGCATGCACGTTTTTTGAAATTAATTATTAATGAACATCAAAAATGTATAAATTATACATATTGATATCAAATATTTTTTGTAATCGATATCAAGTATTTTGTAATTGATATAGCAAGTATTTTTGTAATTGATATCAAGTATTCTGTAATTTTTTCCCTTTTTGTAGATTTTGTTGATTGCTATCATAACCATTTGTGTGGTTAGTCCGACTTATCCCAATCAACAAGTAAGTTTCAAGCGTGCTGCGGCTATTGTTTTTGCATTCAAACTGTTTGCACACAGGGTCGTGTCTGTGTCGGTTGCTGCTGGGCTTTTATCGCAGTCCTCTGTGTCGCGTGCGCTATTCTCAGCGTTTTGGGTTTCATTTTGGATGCGTTGGCCGGAATCAACTGTGACAATGACGTTTTCAAAGTCGTTCCCGATCTTAAATCGGAATGTGAGGACATCACAACCATCGGGAAATACTTGTCCATTGCGTCTGCCGGTGTCTTCTTCGTCACTTTCCTGCTTTCTATCTGTCTGTGCTGCTTCGGATGTTTCTGCCAGAGCTGCGATGAACGTAAAGCTCGTCAGTCTGTTTCTTTCTCTCTTGTTGCTTTAGCTCGTTTTGTGTTGCAGCCGGGAGAGAAGATACGGTCACTTTTGTTAGAGGTGGTCGTATCGTGTAGGACGGTCTGGAATGCTGTCTGTCCTGCCAGAGATGACACTCGTATGTAAGCAAGCGCTCGTCATAGGTTATGCTGTATTTATGTGTAGAATAGAAGATGGCCGATGTACTGAGTAGTCGTTTGGTAGTCGTAAGTCCATAGTGTGATTGATTAGCTAAGCCAGTAACGAGGTCTGCTCCATTTGCCCTTTCTTATTGCTTTTTTTGAAAGTAATGTTTTTGATGTCTCATCTGAAGTATATGTGACCCACATCGAAATGGCTGTCTCAGACATGCATGCCAGTGACAACATATACATGCTCCATGTGTACATACATACATATACATACATAATACATACATATACATACATAATACATACATAGCATTGGCGCTTGTATTGCAGGTATGCACCAATTGTGTGAGACTGAACTCTGCATATACAGCCGTGCTGATAGCAAGGGCATGCTGTGGTACCGTTGACGGGAGGGTAATATGTTCTTACCATGTACGTCATATGATGACGTCCTGGGGAGAGAACTCCCGAGAAAGAAAGCAAGATGCCTAAGTTAGAACGCACCCCAAGAGGTTTGGAAGCTACATACACCTGGCCAAGACCGTTTAGAACAGGTTTCGGAAATGCCGGTGTTGGCAGGTCACTGTCTGTCAGGAAAGTACATACGGAATGTGACGTCACGTTTACTTTTGCTTGTGAAATTCCAGTTCTATTGAACGTGGTACGATAGTCACACCTCCAGTAGTGTTAGCGTCTAAAAGATGATGTACTTGTGTACTCTATCAGGGTACACACACACTCACACACACACTCACACACACACACACACACACACACAGTGCGCATTGTCTTGTTCATGTGTACCCATTTGTATTTTGTAGTCAGGCAATTGAAGCGTCACGTAGTGACGGTGACTAGGAACAATCATTGTTACGATGGGAAAATTGCATATACTTGTTGTCATGGAAACAATGAATCACACTACTTGGTGACTGTACTGGCAGAAACATTGAAAGAAACACAAAGAGACGCTTTTGTACTCACATGTCAATCATTAAATATAAATTTGGTTTGCAACATATATTTATGTAGCAAAACACAAATAGAAATACTGTCACGTGTACAGGACGCTGTAGACACGTCGCTAACGCGCGCTACTCTGTTCTTCGTCCAAACCGGATGCAGTTCAGTCGCCAGTTCTCTGAATGATTGCGCGTATCTATGGCCAAGCCGTCGGCTGTGTTGGCGTGTGTCGTCGTCGTCCTGTCCGTTGCACTATTCGCTATCTTGGCCACCGGTCTTGGCATTTACCTGGGAAGATACAAAGATGACAAGGCCAACAAGGACCTCGACGTATTTTCCGCGTTGGGGTTGGATGGGTACTTTATGCCACTTCTTGGCATCCCAGTAAGTGACGTGCTTCTCTAAACTCGTCGTTTGTCACGTGCTGGTCACACCAGACATGCATTTCCGGGTTTGCGACTTATTTCCGTTGTCTAGCTGCTACTCCTTTCTCTCGTCACGCTCTGTTGCGTCGCACCCGCAGATCCGAGCAAAAAGGTGAGCTCACGCTAATCGTGTCTAACCAGCCAGAGTAGGCGGTTTCGTTGAGACTAATCGCGTTTCTGTGTTCAATCTAATTAAATCAATCAAATGCGTTGGTGTGTACGTGTCTACACGTGTTGTCCGGTTGTGGCATTCATACTTGTGTGACTGCTCAACAGGGGTCTGCCGGTAAAATGAAAGTTTTTCGCGTTCTTTTCTAGGGTCGCACTTGTCTCGGATTATTTTGGTTTCTAACCGCTCTCGTTTCATCTGCCGCCGTTCTGGTCAGCCTTCTCGGATTTCTCCTCAACAGGCTACTCAACGCCGTGTACGACGCTTGCAAAGACGACACGCCAACGCCTTCCGTTCGCTCGCCAGACTGTGATGAAATCATCAACGTCGGTCGATACCTATCTATAGCGACAGCTGTTATATGCGCCATTGTGGCCGTCTGCGCTGTGGTTCTGTGCTGCTTTGGCTGCTGCTTCCAAGAAGTCGATGAAGGTAGGCGACCTACGACTGTCCAGTCAGTCGGTAATCTAATTGACAGTTGAGTCAGCGGTATTGTGTTATTCTAGATGACCTCGAATCGTCAGTTCGGGTGATCTAATGCGGAGATGGGTCACGTGATGCGCGCATTTCCTGTCCGACGGGCTGTAGAGACCGTACAGAACGAGTTTCGACCAACAGTTATGTAATGTAAAAGTGTTAGATATAATTTTCACGGATGTGTAGGTTACGAGAGTTTGTAATGCGAATAGAATTGCATTTGAATGAAACCAAACCGGTCAAGGCCTGCGCGCTCCGGAGGTGCACCGCCCACGCATTGCGTACATGTAAATAACCACACCCGGAAGACCGACGTCATATTAGACATCGCCGCGAGTGATTGGCCGCATTAAGGGTTCAAGTTGCAACAGGGGACAACCCCCGTATTTCCGTAGTCGCCATATTGGCGAAGCGTCACACACATGCTCTTCCAGTCGATGGATTAGCATCGTGTCCACTCATTTGTCCGTTTCAGGACACGTCTCTCGACATCATCTGTCGCATCTAAACCGTCAACTTGACGCTCCTACAATGCAGGCCCCCCAATGGACCGACTTCCTACAATGTCCAATCTGTCTCCAAGACTTCAACGACGTCCTACGTCTACCCGTGAGCCTAGCGTGCGGCCACACCGTCTGCAAATCGTGCCTTAGCAATCTCCAACGACGTCAATGCCAATTTTGCAGCTCTCCAATCACTACAGACATCGAAAAACTTCCCGTCAACGACGCGCTGTTGCTTCTCACCAGCGGTGGTTCCACACTCCAACCTTCCCCTCTCCCGTATGACGTTCTAGACGACGAGAAACGTGACTATCTCGACGCCAAGCGAGCCATCGAGAGTCTCGCTCTCCTCCTCAAGCCGCTCAGCATCCTCGGAACCGTCGGCAGCACGAATAACGGCACTCTGAGTCGCCCGATGCAGCGAAAACTCGTCACACTCATCAACTGTCAACTCATCGAGGCAGAGGGACGAGCGCGGGCGATGCGAGCCGCTCGTTCTCTCGGCGAACGCACTGTGACGGAGCTTCTATTACATCATCAAAACCAACAACAACTCTCGTCTAATCTGTGGGCAGCGGTGCGTCAGCGTGGCTGTCAGTTTCTCGGACCGGCACTGCAAGAGGAGTGTCTGCGTCTCATACTCTTCTCTCTCGAAGGCGGGGTCCAGTTGTCTCGCAAGGTGCTCGTCAAGTTTGTAGTCTCGCGGCTGCAGGAGAAGGAGTATCATCAGGCGTCGAAGACGAGCGTTGGACACGTCGTGCAGTTGTTGTATCGCGCATCGTGCTTCAAGGTCGGTGTGTATGTGTATGTGTGTCTATGTGTGTATGTGACTTAGAGCGGTGGTTGTTGGGTGCGGTTCTGATTGGTTGGTCGGTTGGCGCGAGGAATTCCGCGTTTTGTTTGTTGAATGAAATGAGTTTTTGTTGTTTAGGTGACGAAGCGTGACGACGAGTCGTCGCTTATGGAGTTGAAGGAGGAGGTGAGTGAGGGTAGTGAGTAGAAATTTAGTTTCAATGAACATATGGGTGGTCACCCTAGATGGCATGTTGATATCTCACATCCGGGGTTCACGGATTAGGTTGCCGACCGGAAGCCGGATAAGCGTGAAGCATGTTGGAATGCTGAGTAGCAGTTGGTGGTGCTAAGTAGCAGATGTTGTTGCTAAGTAGGTTGGCTTGCTGGTTTAGTTGTTTATATGACCTTTCCTTGTATAGTTTCAGAGTTACGAGGCTTTGAGGAGAGAGCATGACTCGCAGATCGTTCAGATTGCGATGGAGGCCGGATTGAGGATCGCACCCGATCAGTGGTCGTCGCTTCTGTATGGAGACACGAATCATAAGTCGCACATGCAGTCGATAATCGACAAGGTGAGATTGTCTTATCAGGAAAGTTAATTAATAATAATAATGTAGGTTATCTATCCCATATTGAAAATTGACATCTTCTGTGTATTAGGCTCTGTTTTGTAACTGTTTTGAGAAAATTTGATTATTGTGATTTTGTGTGTGATGGTTGGGTAGATTTGTCTTTCTTGTGTGATGAAAAGGGTCAGTGTATGTATAAGTAGGTTTGTAGGTATGTAGATGAGATTTAAATCTGTCTTTATGTCTATTGTCAGTTTCAGAGGTCTGTAATTAATTGTGTTACAGCGTGTGTGCGTGCGTGTGTGTACATGTGTGTGTATATATCATCGTGTGTACGTGTATGCATGTGTATACATACGTGTGTACGTACACATGCATGTATGTGTGTCTGTTCATATTTGTGTTTATATACGTCTGTGTCTGCATGCGCATATGTACAATATATCATTCGAAATGTGACATTGTCTTTAGCTACAAACACCAGAGTCATTCAGTCACAGCATCGACGAATTAGTCATTGCATTGACTCGATCCAGCGATCCTTTCCATCTTGGAGATCTTCGAGACCATTTTGAATTTCTCTCAAATCTAAACGCATCTTCCGGTGAGTTCCACATGACATCGTCATACCATTCATTCTCTAATCTATCACTCCTATCTAGAAATACTAAGTGTAGACTGGGAAACTTGCAGCAAAGGAATGCAAGCGGTTGAGGCCGTTGTGCAAGGTCTCGTTCGCTTCGTGCAGGCGAACCAAAAGAGTAAGAGCAGCGAGTTTCAGCAGGCGTACAACAGCAAGTACAAGACGAGCATGTGCAAGGACATGCAGACGCGAGGAAGTTGCCCGAGGGGTGCGACGTGCTCGTTTGCACATTCTGAAGATGAAATGGAAAGGTGAGTTGGCTCGACAAGAATGATAGAATTATTCATGTATATTTGATTCGCCGGTTGATTGCCGGCATACTGTTTGTATTGGTCGTACTTCTTCTTTCCTTTCGTCCCCGTCTTTTAATGTTTCTGGCTTTCTGGTCGTATTCTTTTAGGGGCATGCCAGTTTCCTTGTTTACTCATTTTCCTGTTTCTGGCAGTTTTTGTCACTTTATTTCTTACTTGATGTTGTTTGTTTGTTTGTTTGTATTGTGTGTCTGTCTGTTTGTTGTTTCTCAACCTGTTCACTCTTGATTGTGGGTGTTTGGAGCTTTTCCTGCTTCCTTCTTCCTGGTTGCATGACAGGTTGTCTTCCCACCTGTCTGAAGGCTCACATATCGATCCCTCATATCACACGTGTCATGGGTGTTATGATCCAGTGTTGAAAAAGTGGTGGTCAAGTTGTCATGTGACGACTAACTGAATTCATGTGACGACTAACTGAATTCATGTGACAGCGACCAATTATACATGTACCAGTGAGGTTGCCATCCTGACCACTAAAGTCACTCAAGCTATGGAGGACCCAATACATTTTTGTTTTTATGCTGTCGAGTAGAATAGTGACATTACTCAGGTCAGACTGAGAGTGACACCTCAAGTCTTGGGATTTTGTTTACTTGCAAGAAACTCCGTATAATTAGGCCACACCGAAAAGATTTCGTGTTGGTGTAACTTGCCTGTTCGTGTTTGGAGGTCCGGCTGGTTTTTTGTGCATGCGCTTGTCTGGTAGCATGACGTCTTCGATTGCCCTTTGCGATTCCATGAGCATTGGAACACACGTTTTGAAAGATGGGAAGGTTCTTCGGGTTTGTGCAGACTGTAAACTTTATTATGTATTTATTGGAGGAGATGGGATACGGTGATTGGGCAGACCATGTCATCAACGTGAGAACTAGCACCACCGCCACTATTGACAAACAAGACGCGTAGTTCGACGATGAAGTACAGCTGCACGTAGAGGCAGTTTCAACATTTGTTCAACGGCACTCAGACTTGTGTCAATTTGACATAAAGCTTTAGCTGTTGTAGCGTTTAGTTTGCAGCATGTGCTATGAGTGGGTGTCTGCGTGCAAGTGTGCACGCACTGCACCACAAAAAGCACTGCCCATCTGCCCGTCTTTCTTCCTCATATGTTACCCCAACCGACAATATTTAAATAGAGCAGGATTCACGTTTAAGTAACACAAATTGCCATGTGGTTGTTAGAGCAAATTAACATGAATTGGCCGGAGGCAACATAACTCCTGAATAATTTGTTCCTCTATACCGTATTTTTTATAACCCGGATATAGTCAAAAATATCTTGCTCCTATAGACGTCCCTTGTAAGAAGCGACTCACTCTGTTTATACTGTCCAAGGTCACAAACAGGCATTTCAAATTTGGTGGAGATGCAATGTGCCGTTGTAGAGAAGTTTAAGCACAAGTGGCGGCGGGTCTGATTGGCAAGAAATTGCTTGACACCTTCACTGTCGACCTCGATTAATTCAGCGTGCACTCGTGGTTCGTCATGCAAACTTTGAGCAACAACAGCATCCTCGCTAATACGGTTGGGTTTGTGGACTTCAAAAGGTGCCTCTTTGAATCGTCAACTCGTACAACTGAAACTGCGTTTGCATTATAGTGTGGAACCCAGTCTTTATGCATGGTTTTGTGGGGATTGATGTTACAGACAGACAGACGGACCGATCAGCCTATATTTATGTATATATATATATATATATATAAATATAAAGATATGTTAAAAGTCCTAAACACCTTGACAACTAAACATTTTGTTAGGTTGTCAAGATACGTCTGCCATAAGATTTTGAACACTGATGACCTACAGTATATGTACAGCATCATATGTTTGTATTGTGATACCAAGAATGTGTGACCAGTACCTATCTACTTGAGCTTGAATTTTGGCTTGTGTTTTAGGTTTCGACGAAGTTCGCGAAATCGAGGCCGTCCGCTTCCCGCTCGAGTACCCGGCCAGCCGTTGCAGCCTCCGCCGGTCGCTAACATGCAATCGTCTCTCAGTCACTTCTCTCAGTCAGCCGGAATGTCCATCGCTCCTCCACAATCTCAATTTCCGTCGACATTCCCGGGACCTCACGGTCCTGTCCATCACATTTCCAACTACATTCCGTACGCTCAGTCTCCTCAACCGGCGACATCGCAGCCCATGTTGCAGTCGCTGACGCCGAAGCAATCGGTCAGCCGCCACTATTCTCAGGAGATGATGACGGGGATGGCGGTGCCGCCGTCTGGTCCGTACAGCACACCGCCGACCGCACGAATGGGCTTACATTCGTATGGGCAACAACATCCGGGATCGAACAAGTCGTACAGCATGCCGCAGATGGGCGGTCAATACGTACGCGGAGGGTATCCGCCGGCGAGTCAGTTTGGTGGTCGACCGGTTGACTTCCATTCGAGCAGCCACGGGAGCATGGACGGCCTGTATTCGGACGTGAAACACAGCAACACGATATACAGGGACCAGATGACGCCGCGAGCTCCGATTCTCGTCAATCGCGGTGCGCACAGCGGCGGTAACGGACCCCCCTCGTTCGGTCACTTCTCGACCGAATATTCGTATTACGGCCGGAGACCTCCCGGTCCGAGTTACGCATCGATGAGTTCGGGGAGCTTCGACGGTATGCCATACGGATCAGGATTGAGTAACAGTGTGTCGTATGGTTCAGATGTCGACTTTGGTGAGTACGGATCGCATCAGTCGTTTTCCGACCCGCACGTTGGAAAGCCGAGTTTGCACCAAACGCATCACGAGGATACCGCATATCGACCGCCATCGTATAGTCACCAATTATTACAGAGTGTCACTCAAAGCAGCATAGTGAGACCGGTGAGACCGCCACAATGGAGCAGCCGTGAGAGTTACCCGTCGCACGAATCGGCGATTCCGTCCGATCAGTTTGGGTATGGCGATATGGTTTATGGAGCCGGTAATCATCAGCAAGGCTACGGGCAGCAGAACGCTGACATACAAGGCGAACCGCAGTCATCGACGAGTTACAGAACGTTTGCATTGAAGGAAGAGAGCAAACCGGCTGCGAGCGAGTATGAGTTGAAGTGGAGCGTCAATTCTGGGATCGATCACAGCAGTGGGAGTGCGTCACCGGAATCAGAGTACGTGACGACGTACAGAAGTAGGCAACGCCAGTCGGTCACGATGCAGCCGCCGGAGAAAGAAACCGTTTTGGAGCAAAAGCTGACGACCGATCCGTTCAATATGCCGACGTCGCCGGCGAGCGCATACTCGTTCTCACCAGTTGTCGGCACGCCGACCAACATGAAGTCAGCGAACGTTCGCGAGCGGGACGTGCAGTCGCCATCGACATCGGAGAGCAACGGCTCGTTGTTTGTCGACGAGAAAGTGAGACGGAAGTCGCCTCTCGCATCGATGTGGGACGACAACGGCAGCTCCGTTTCTTGTCTACACAAATCGCCGTGGTCGAACGACACCGAACCAACGACGTCAACGACAGACACTCAGTGGCAGCCATCCGTCGTTGCGAATGCGTGGTTCAACATCGGAACACAAGCGGAGACTAAGAAAGGCACAACCGGTGGCTCGGAGTTGGACCGCAAGCGCGAAGAACTCAAACATCTGGAAGAAGAGCTGCTGAAACGCGAGGCGATGCTCCGCGAGAAGGAGACGGCATTAGCCAAACATGAGCGAAAGATCAGCTCGCCGAAGCCGCCCGACACGAGCGACGATCTCGAGATCGTCCGCAACATACAACGACAACTGAACGCAGAGGAGCTGATGGAAAAGCAGAGCGCAGCAGGAAGTCAATTGAACGACGAGCAACTGGCGTGGGACGTCCAACGACTCGAAATCGGCGGTGACGACGTCTCGCTCTCGTGTGGTATCACCGACTCCGCCCTGCGGAGGAAATCACTACCAAGCGCCGTGTATAATTCACTTCCGGTGAAAGACGTGGAGAACGACCACGAGCACGAATCGCTGTGGAAGGACGAGGCGACGAGCGAGAGTGTCAAGAGCACGTACGACGTCGCACAGAAAGATATCACCGACTTGGTGCCACGCACACCGGCCAGAGAGTCGACCATCCAGTAGCGATGATAACGTACTTCATGTCGGAGCATCATCATTCGGAAACATTTTCACACACAAATTTGTTGTCCATATATGATCAAGGTATAATAGCTGTCTCTCAGCACAGAGCTTCGATGCTTGTGGCATGTCTAATTCTTCCTATTGATATTAATGTTGTCTAATTGAGTCTCCTTTTTCTCACTTTCCACACTAAGCTTGGCTGTTGCAGCTTGTTATTTACAAGGATTTTATTATTAGTAGGCCTTCAAAAGGGATAAAATGCTGATCTTTTTTCTTGTAGTATTTCTTGTCGTCAGTGACTCGGCTGCTTTTGTGGCTGTGTGTATTCTGTAGTATATAGCAGTTGACAATTTGCTGTTTATTGTGCTAGCTGGCTGTACGCCTTTTATTGTCACGATCACTTGACTTCTTGTGGGGTCACAATTGTAGATCAATAAATGTTGCAATAATCAACAGTTTGATGTCATTATACGGGTACTCGAGTTGAGGGTTATATGATGTCATTATACCGGTAACTTGCGTACGGGGTTTGATGTTGGTTATACGGGGTACTACGCACGAATGGCGGGATCTCATTCAGTGAAGAGTGAAAAGTTGGAGGAGAATGAGGGTGAGCTTGGAGGTCCGATGTTTAGTCCTCCGTTGTATAGACAGCGCTACGACGTCGTTTGCGACATTGTGAGAAAGATGGAAGCGAGAAAAGTAAGGTTTGTAAGTTGAGGTTTGTCTGTTTGTTCGTCTCTCTGTTTTCTGTTTGTACGTGTTTGTCTGTATGTATATCGTTGTGTGTCTCAATTGGACACGTGTACGATAAACTTGTTAGATAGCCACGTTCGCGTGTTGCATTAGACTTTTACATCCCACTTCTGTCACCATGTATGGTGTCTTAATTTAATTGAACACGTGTACAGTACGATAGACTTGTTAGATAGCCAAGTGCGCATGTTGTATTTTAACTAGTTGTATGGTATCCGTAGGCACCTCGCGTTTGGAAGTAACACCTCCAATGGAGTTTTCAGACCATCTACCAGAATGCTGAGGCCTAGCTAGACAATATGTATTTGTTGAAACCCTAGCTGTCATGGAAGTAAACATGCAAAATTCCTAGTAGTTTAGATTACGTATATAGGCCTGGTATAGGTAGTCGTGGTTTTGTAATCGTAATCAAGACAGTTGAAATGTACAGTCTAGGTATGCACTCAGTTCCGTTGTAACGACAGTGGTATGGTATTTACTGACATAGACATTGATATCAGCAAACATTGACTATCAACAGTGTTAGATGCAGCACAGTGTAGTAAAGGATTGATTGTAGTATGGGACGTGTGAATAGTTGACTGTAGGTGGAATTCAACTCCTGAAGGTGTTTCTTGGTTGTCAAGTACACACAGTCCCTAGCTAAAATAAAAAAGGATGGGGCGACGGAACTTCATGAAGCATTTCTTCGCCATTTGGTCACTTGCACGAATCGTTCTTAGACTCATCTGTAGTCGGACACGGAAACGATTTTTAAGGTAGGTCCTATCATGAAACATGGTCATGGGAGGAGAAATTTGAGATTTGTGTACACACACACACACACACACACACACACACACACACACACACACACACACACACACATACCAAAAGCTCGATGGAGAGCCATATAGGACCACGCCCATTTCTGTTGTGCGACCCGGATTAGAAGCCTCGCTACGCTCGGCAATAACTAAAAGTTTATACTTCTGCATCCCATTCCTGTCACCATGTATGTTGGACACATGTACAATAGTCATTCTAGACTTGTTATTAGCTGGACAGGTACACATGTTGTATTTTAATCTAATAGTATATACCTGTACAATCTGTTTTCTATTCGTTGTCTGTATCTGTTTGTCTGTAGTTTTCAAATTTGAAGCATTTAATTTTTTGCAGAGCTGGACTCGTTTGGTATTGTGTACTACAATAATCACCCGTAATAACACCCTGGGCGTATAGAAAGAGCCAATTTTTTCTGGTCTTATACTAGGGCATGGGTGTTATTTTGGTCCTAGGCGTATACATGGTCGCAAAATGCTGTCGTTTGGCCAGTCATCTAAATACTCGAAGACAGAAATACCACAAATGCTTGCAATTATTCATTTGCAAGATCAAAGGTACTGGTATCCGTACAGCATCAGCTTACTCGCAGAAACTAAACACTGTATGTATACACATGCAAACCAGAGTGGTCAGCCTGAAGCCGGTCAAAAGCATCTGGGTCGGTAATTGCAACAAAGACATGAGTCTAGTGGTTAGCACTTTCACTCAACATTGCACAAGCTCATCAAACGCACACAGACGGAGATGAATGTTCTGCGGACCCATTTTGTTTTGTTTGCACATGCGTATCCTGGGCTTATACTTGGGCTTGGGCATATAGTTGGACATGGGTGTTTTTTGGGCTGACAGTTCTGACCTGTCGCACATGGGCGTATATACGGACATGGGCGTTATTGGGGGCAAATACGGTAGTAAATGTATAAAAATAAAATTTGTCAGTCTGTTTTTGTCGATTTGTCTGTCTGTTGTCAGTCTGTCTGTCTGTTTATCTATCTGTCTGTTTGTTGTCTGTTGTCTGTCTGTCTATCTGTCTGTTTGTTGTCTGTCTGTCTGTCTGTTTGTATGTGTGTAGCTGCTGTTTGTTTGTTTGTGTGCATGTGGCTGTTTGTCTATTTGTTTATCTGTGTATTCATCTATTTATATAGTCAGCATATTATGTCATCACTTGTGTACAATATTTGATGTACTCATCCAATGCCCATATGATTGCCCACTCTCATGTGTGTATACTCACTATTGCTTTTCATTGTTTAGGTTGTGGATATGGGCTGTGCTAGTGGGAAACTATTGTGGCATCTGAAATGGATTGATTGCATTGAAGAGTTAGCCGGTGTTGATGTCGATGTCACACAGCTGCAGGGAAATTCACACATCTTGTGTCCTCTTACTACTGACTATCTGATGCCGAGAAAAAAGCCGTTGAATATTTGTCTGTTTGAGGGATCAATTGGTAGTGCTGATTCGAGACTATATGACTGGGACATTGTGTGCTGTGTTGAAGTGTAATTGTGTGTGTGTGTGTGTGTGTGTGTGTGTGTGTGTGTGTGTGTGTGTGTGTGTGTGTCTGTGTGTGTGTCTGTGTCTGTGTCTGTGTCTGTGTGTCACTGTGTGTGTGCGTGTCTGTCTGTGTGTGTGTGTGTGTGTGTGTGTGTGTGTGTGTGTGTGTGTGTGTGTGTGTGTGGTGTGATAGCTCAGTTGGTTAGAGAGTCATCTTATGAGGTGTTTACATCCGGGACCGTGAAGGGTTGCAAGTTCAAGTCACAGTGATGGTGAGCTATGGCATAATTTCCTTAAGCAAGAAACTAACACACAATTGCATCTCTCTACTCAGTAGTATAAATGAGTACCTGGTCATTGACTGGGGTCCTAAGCGGCCATCGGCTGTGACGTGACATCAGCCACTGGGGTCCTGGTGAAACATTGGGTACTCACACCACAGTTGGCTTCACAAGTCGGTGCTCCTGCGAGTGCCTGGCCTAGCTCCAGGAGTTTGCTAGCGGACGCCCAGAGTTTCCTGAGTAGCGCACAGGGCCCAGCGTGACCTCTGAGAGGCAGCTGCTGACATTTAGGGTTTTTGTGTGTGTGTGTGTGTGTGTGTGTGCGCGCGCACGCATATGTGTGTCACTGTGTGTCCACCAACTGACGACTCGTCTCTTTACAGAATCGAGCATTTACACACAGGCACACTCGCTCTTGTCCCACACGCTTTATTCCATCAACTCCAACCCAAGGTCGTCATCGTCACAACTCCAAACTCCGAATTCAACATCCTCTTTTCTAACTTCCGCGATTTTCGTCACTGGGACCATAAATTTGAGTGGACACGAGATGAATTCCGGTCTTGGTCAGTTACACTGATTACGCTTGTTTTCATAGCATTACAAATTAATTTATTTTTTATTTATATTTAGGGCCGATGGCATTGCTAGTGAGTTCAACTATAGTGTCGAGTATAGTGGAGTTGGTGAAGGCCCTCCTGGCTCGCTGGACAAACTGGGCTGGTGCACACAAATCGCCGTTTTTACTCGTCTCCATATTGGTATGATAAATGGTTAGTTATCTGTGACATTTGTATTTAATGTTGATCTGTTTGTGTAGATAGTGAGTGCGCGCAATGTATTGAGGAGAATTTGCAGCCATATAGATGTGTGAGTATTTGTTATGAAGATGACGTGTGGTCGTGGATAAGTGGGACTTAGCTGTTGTGTGATGTGTTTGTGTTGTTTAGTGGTGTTTGGTTGACAGGCAGACAGACAGATGGACACATAAACAGGCAGACAGATGGGAATACAAGCAGACAGACAGATGGACACACAAACAGACAGACGGATGGTCACACAAACAGACAGACAGATAGACACACAAACAGACATATGTGAACACATAAACAGACAGACACTTGGATACACAAACAGACAGACTGGTGGACACACAAACAGACAGACAGATGGACATGCAAACAAACAGACAGACAGACGGACACACCAACAAACAGACGGACGGGCACACAAACAGACAGACAGACAGACAGATGGACTTGCAAACAGACAGACAGATGGACACACAAACAGACAGACACATGGACACACAAACAGACAGACAGACGGACACACCAACAACAGGCAGACGGACACACAAACAGACAGACAGACACATAAGCAGACAGACAGATGGACACACAAACAGACGGATGGACACACAAACAGACAGACGGATGGGTTGACGACAAACAGCCCATTAAACACTGTTACAGACTGACAAGATGTTTCATGAACACACATTGAAGCTATCTCTAATCACACAAGTATGCTGATTATATCAATGTGATAATTCATTTTAACACCAATTATCACATTGTGGTCGTTATCTCACATGACATGCCCCCCCCCCCCGTGTTATTGCAACAACACAACACGTCACCTCTCTCCTTTCTAGATCAAAGAGATATCACATCCTCATCAGCTGCAGACACCTCACACTACACTCCAGCAGTTGAACGACGAGCTAACCTACTATTGTCACTTCCTAGCTGACATCGATTGTGGGACTGAAACAGACGAGGAAGACGCTGAGCGAGTGACACACACGGTTTGCATTCGACTCGAGCGGCTCATGAAATTTGGTCGGATTAAGGAGTTGTGTCCAGATCTGGATGAATTGCGGTGAGGTATTGTGTGGTTTTGATTTCCTGTTTGTATGATGTGGGGGATGAAGTGAAAGTTGGAACGCGTGGAATGTGAAACAGAATTATGATGATTTGGCTGCATTACAGCACACGTGCTTGTGTTATGTTGAAGGTGGTTTGGGGTCTGTTTGGAGTTTTGGGGGTGGGTGATGTGGATGGAAGGGTTGGTGTGCTGTGAAGTGGAAATGTAGTGAGTTGGGAAGGCGGATGGACAGATAGACAGACAGACAGACGGATGGACAGACTTAAATACTAACAAACTACTGTGTGTGTGTGTGTGTGTGTGTGTGTGTGTGTGTGTGTGTGTGTGTGTGTGTGTGTGTGTGTGTGTGTGTGTACTCTCAATTTAAAGCAGGAACTCCCGTAGTTTTAAATATCAAATGTGTTGATATTAATGGTACAGATACGAACACTAAAAGGTACGATTCCTATGGATATAATTAATTACCATGTTTTATAGACTTAATGATATCAAGATAGTTGATAACTAAATTGAGCATACTTCGTCACCCCTTGTGTATAATGTTGCAATTGATTTTCTCTACTCACAGTGTGGTGTTTTCAGTTATCACAGACAGACAGACAGACAGTAGCCACATGTGTTGCAATATACTGTATTCAATTTTATATTGTATATATGCAATATATATATATATATATAATGTTTATCATTAACATTGATCTACACCTCCCTTGTCTCTACCTTGTGTACTAACAAATAAGAAAGAGTACGATAACTCAGGCAGCCACACAATCAGAGCAACCCGACTCATTGCCGTGTGTTCACTCTAGCTCTTGCATTCGTCAAACAGAACAATTTCATTTGTCTCCTGATGGCGACAGCGTATTATACACACACATCTTGATGAGTAGTAGTAATGGGTGGAATGTTGATGATGATGATGGTGGTGAAAGTGATGTGGTGGATGACTACCAAGTGGACAATGAGAGGCGGGTTGAAAATTGGAATCAAACAATCACCACAAGCCCAAAGGAAACAACCGAAACGTGGGATTGACTGTCAACACTCTCAATGTTTGTCTGCATTTCAACTTAATTCTGTTTTGATTTTGAACTCAAAGAATGTAGAAACGAACACAATGATGTAGATACTAACGTTCACGCTGATGTACATCACAAGCGGCCAAAGTTCGACCGCCTAACTCTTGTATCATCTTCTCTGTTGATAAATCATCGAATGTTTCTTTCAAGAGACGAATGCCTCCTACACAACACAAATAGGTGGGAAGAGTGAGGCAATAGTGACCAAATATTGTGACTGACTTGAAACGTTTGCGAGATGTGCAAGAACCCAGACGGCCCATAAGTTCAGTTGCAGGGCACTTTCTGCCTTTCAAGAGAATCTTTGTGGTTGGTTGTCTCTATTGGATGTCCCAGCATTTGGATTGTGGCCTCTTGACAACAGTAATTGGTTGCAGTTTGTGATTGTCAATGGGATTATGTAATTATTATTGATTATTTGGGTAGCAGCCTAGTATTGGTGTTATACTAGAATTGAAGACATTTCTTATGAAAATGAGGAGATATGTAGGGATTGCATAGAAACAATACAAAAAGGGAGGAAAGAGAGGGGAGAGGGAGAGAGAATGCACATGTGCTCTCTCTCTCTCTCTCTCACACACACACACACACACACACACACACACACACACACACACATGTACACACACACACACACACACACACACACACACACACACACACACACACACACACACACACACACACACACACACACCATTGCTGTGAACACCAGTTGTTGTGGAGTTGACACTTTCCATGCTTCAGGCCCATCAGACTCAATGTGTGACAAGTACAGTACCACACGCGAAGTAGCTGGGTGCCAATGCTTTCCTCCTCAATCTCCTCCAGGAGTTCCCTACTTGATCATAATATCAGCTCAACGTCATTACCCTAAAGTTGTAATGGCGTCATCCTTCAGCCACACTTCCCTGCAATGAAGTACATGAATACTCGAGTAATGAGTGTGACGGGTTCTTGTTCAAATACCAACAATCCAATAAGACCTAAGATGACTGGTTGAGTATTATGATGATCCTGTAATAGTAAATATGCGTTACTTGTTCATCGTTTGTATTAAAGATTATGTATTTTGTACATGTACATTGATCTGAGTACAGTTTTACATATGAGCAAAACTATGAGTTACTGGGTTCATCATGTACAACTAACAACCAGGGGGGAGGTGGTCTACAAAATTATAGTCTCTCGCATGTACATTTGGCATTTGTATATGGTAATTGGTAAGTCTTCTACAGCAGTCGAAACGATTTGCTATAAACATGTAGATTGTAAAGTGTCAAACACTTTCAGAACATGCTACATATTTTAAACCGTTTCTGTTTTGATTTCAAACTGAAAGAATGTAAAAACAAATCGAAATAATACACTACTGTTCATGTTGATGTACATCACAAATGGCCAGAGTTCGACCAGCTAACTCTCTCGTCATCTTCTCTGTCGATACATCATCGAATATTTCCTTCAAAAGAGGAATGCCTCCTTCCGATTCGACCATTGGACAATACTTGCTGCCTACACAACATAAATAGGTGGATGGAATGAGACGACAGTGAGTGACCGAATGTTGTGACTGACTTGATACGTTTGTGAGGTTGGCGAGAGCCCAGATGGCCCATAGTTCAGCTGCTGGGCAGGTTTTGTTTTGTAGGATCCTCAGCACTGGTTCAAGGGAATTGTAGTTGATGCTTCTGTTTGCATCGATGTTCCAGCGCCGAATTGCAGCCTCCTGACAACAGTGGCTGGTTAAAGTGTGATTGTACATATGTAAATAGGACACTCAACAGAATTTTCACCATGTAGCACATGTACTGTCTGTTGGTGTTGACCAGGACGTGCTAATGAAGCTGTGGTTGCAGCAAGTGTGCTATTTACCCTGCTGGTGGCCTGAGTCCTTATAATTCGTGTGTTGTGTACAGGTACGTTAGCAGTTGGCAGATCTTTTACAGAGCATGACCACTCAACTAGAGGCATCATAACTGAATAAGGATATTGTGGTATTTGGATATGGTATAGCAATTTAGATAACATAAAGATTGTATGCAGTTTGCAAGTTCCTGGAGCCTAATAAAAGATGATGAGATCTGGTCGACGATCCATATTAAAGACTTTTCAGAATGAGTGTCTAGCTACAACCAGATTATGGACATACTCCAGTATGTGGCATCTGGGATTGCATGCAACATGCATAGCGTCTACCCTAACGTTGCCCCATGCCAGGAATCAGGTCTGTACTGAATACAGTTGCACATTCCAGGATAGCTGTTGTTTCTGAACAGGTTGATTACACTTTTCAATATGGATTCCAAATCATTTTCTGCCATGTGTTGCCATGTTGTTAGTCAGGTGGGTAGAGTTTTGAAGAGGGCTCTCCCCAACTAACACCATGAAGATAATGTCATTGCCTATGTTTTATTCACTGTACAGCCAGTGAGACTGTCCACAAATGACCATGACAGACTACCGTTAGTACTTACACATTACAGGGCATTCGCACAATTAGGATTCCGATATAGGCATACTCTACAATACGGATATATAGCTATAGCTGAGCTGATTAAATATTTTTATGAAATCACACTGTTCAGCATAAACATATCCAGCTTAGGAGACAACTCACATCACACAAACACTTCTGAGTCATGACAAGCATCAGACTCAAAGAAGGGTTATGTAATTAATCACTCATTTTTCAAAATGGCGGCTACGGCTCTGACCAAGTGGCCGATTAATTTGAAATCCTTATTTCAGGGTGTGTGTGTGTGTGTGTGTGTGTGTGTGTGTGTGTGTGTGTGTGTGCACATGAACAAGCACACAAGCAATGGTTGAATTCTAATCAGGAGAGAAGTTGTGAACTCGTACACGAGTAGCGGACAATGAATGAATGTGTCTGTATCTGTCTGTGTGTGTGCACATGGACACACACACACACACACACACACACACACACACACACACACCATTGCTGTGAACACCACTTGTTGTGGCGTCGGCACTTTCCATGCTTCAGGGCCGTCCGTCCCAATGTGTGACAAGATACCACACGTGTTGTAACTGATCTCAATATCTTCCTCCTGAATCTCGTCCAGTAGCTTCCTACACATTCACAAGTCTCTTTAATTAACACTGAAACGCGTCATTTAACGACTTCAACATCATTACACTAAAGCCATGATGACATCATCATTCATGAAGTGATGTCGTAATGATGGAACTTCAGCTACATTTCCCTGCAATAAAAATGCAGAATAAGAAGCAATTGAGCGGGGAGTGCATCGGTTGCTGTCATACCAATAATCCAAGAAGATTTCTGATGACTGGTTGAGCATTGTGATCATCCTGTAATATGTATGTTGTTAAACTCTTTGCATTCATGTGTCTGTCTGTCTGTCTGTCTGTCTGTCTGTCTGTTTGTGTGTGTTTATCTGTCTGTCTGTCGGTCCGTCTGTTTGTGTATCAGTATGTTTATCTGTCTGTCTGCCTGTCTGTCCATCTGTTTGTGTATGTTTATCTGTCTGTCTGTCTGTCCGTCTGTTTGTGTATCAGGATGTTTATCTGTCTGTCTGTCTGTCTATCTGTTTGTGTATGTTTATCTGTCTGTCCGTCTGTTTGTGTATCAGGATGTTTATCTGTCTGTCTGTTGGTCCGTCTGTTTGTGTATCAGTATGTTTATCTGTCTGTCTGTCTGTTTGTTTATGTTTGTCTGTCGGTCTGTTTGTGTATGTTTATCTGTGTGTCTGTGTGTCTGCCTGTTTGTTTATGTTTGTCTGTCTGTCTGTTGGTGTATGTTTATCTGTTTGTCTGTTTGTTTATGTTTATCTGTCTGTCTCTCTGTCTTTATCAAGCAATGTGTCTGTCTGTCCAGCTGTCTATCTATCTGTCTACTACCCAATCTACCTTATAGATTGACATAAACAGCTCCATTCCACAACAGTTGATGAACTCTTCACAATTCGGTGGACTCTCGTCAGTAATATTCCACAGAAAGCCAGACGCAGTCTCGACAACCGCATCAAACTACACAAACTCATCACTACTCCAATCAACCAATACACCAACACACACACAACATGTCACCTCATTTGCTTGAGCTTTTCTTGTGACCAAAGCAATGAGTGTCTTTAGAGCTCCGAGTTCTCTCAGTTGACTTTTCTGTTCGGTTGTTGTTGAACAGCCGAAGCTGTAAATGACACACGTAGCTATGTGGGTCAGGTCGTCATTGAAGCTATTCTCAATGTATGCAAGAGCAACTTGAATGATGTGACCTCGGAATGGATTCTAGCAATACAATAGATTTGTTTGCTTGTTGGTGAGCATCAATGTGTGCGTGTACACACACACACACACACACACACACACACACACACACACACACACACACACACACACACACACACACACACATGGAGTGTATGTACCATTATATATGATTCTATGCTGTACTGCAGCAGAATAAGCAGACAGTTTCGTACAATTTGCTATAAACATGAAGACTTTAAATACAACGTATTCAGATTTACAAACAGTTGGTTTGTCAAGCTGTCTAAGTCCATTTCTTAATGCATATGTCTTTTGTTTGCCAGTCTATCTGGCTGTCTATCTCTGTGTCTGTGTGTTAGTCTACCTGTCTGTCTGTATGTGTTTCTGTTTGTCTGTCTGTTGTCTGTCTGTCTGTCTGTTGGCTATCTGTCTGTCTCTGTTTGCCTTATGTATGTATGTATGTATGTATGTATTGTGAGGCTGTGCGTTTACCACGTTGTGGTAACGCTCCGCAATTTTTCGCTTTCTTTTCGCTTTCTGGGTTTGCTACAACGGCTACCACCCGTTCACAACGTTTGTAGATACCAACTTTGATATTTGGACGTCTTGAGTACAGCTTGGACTAATCTGGTGTTTTCGAGCTTGCTTTTCTCAAGATGGAAGGGTATCTAGCACGACCTCTAACGGTCTGTCTGCAAACTGAGGAGGATATCTCAACTCGTGATGTGATAATGGCACTCCAGACTGTAGTAGATGAAGAAAACATCAAATGCGTGACTCAGACTCTCCGTCATGGCGTTTGGCAAATCTCCTTTGGGAATCAAACCGCAAAAGACACTGTTTTGAGAGCTGGCTTTGACATCAAGGAACGACATTATGAATGCGTAGAGCTGTCAGGTTCACGACTACAGCATGCACACCCTGCAGGACCACCACCTGCACTGGTGACATTAAGATGCCATACGAGATGCCAGATGCAACAATTAAAAGTGTATTGTCAAAACATGGCCATGTGTCACGTGTGCACTGTAGATGCTACTCTTTCGCCCCCACGATTGAAACAGGAGTTCGAGTATTCACTGTTGTTAACCCCAAGGGAACCTTTCCTATCTCATTGCAAGTTGGCCATTACCTAATCAGAGTTTATGTCAGATATGCAGGTGAACCAACACGGTGTTATCGATGTGACGAAGCTGATCACCACGTGAAAGACTGTCCAAAACCGTCATCCTTCCGACGCTGTTATCATTGCAATGGTACGGATCATGTGTATAGAAACTGTAAAAACTATAGTACAGCTAGCACAAGAGCTACAGAACAGAACAGACCAGAACAGTCTGACACATCTGTGAAAGAGACTACACCACCACTACCTTGTGGTTATGAGGGTACCTTATCAGATGACAAGGATGACATCCAACTCAGTGAATGGGAGACAAATAAGACAACAAGCTGGTGTGAAGCAGAATCAAATCAAGGAAAGGCAAGTGAAAGTGACATGAAAGAGGGCTCTCAGAGTGATGCAAACGATAAAAGAACACGCAAAAGAGGAAGGAGTGAAAAAGAAACACTCTCACCAACACCTGACACGAATACACAGCTAAAACAAAGAAAGAAGAAGAAGAAGAAAGCACGAGAGAAATCAGCTACTGAACACCCACATGTGGAAAACCAGGACGCATGTGGGACGTTGCCAGCTCCAGTCTAGACTCACTGGAAATGTTTTGTGTTTTTTTTTCTCTTTCCCTCTCTCGCTCTAATGACTCTACAAATTGCCACTCTCAATGTTCAAGGAATGACTAACAGGATGAAACGACAACAAATTGCAGACTGGATGATCAGAAAGAATATCGATATTTTGTGTTTACAAGAAACATATGCAACAGCTGAAAATTCAACTTCGCAATTACAGTTTCCTAAAATTCCATTTTTCATGCTTATGGTACAAATCATTCCAAAGGAGTATCTATCACTGTGAAAAATATGCCTCAACTACAATGCAAGAAGGTCCTACAAGACTCCAACGGACGTTATTTATCTATGAAAGTAAACTACCCTTCCCTCACGTTCGACCTCGTCAACCTTTACGCACCAACGTCCTCAGCTGATCGCAAAGATTTCTATCAGATCGTGACTTCACAGCTGCAGAATTCACCAAGACTGGTTGTCTGTGGTGATTTCAATTGCGTCCTTAACCCCAGTATGGACAAACTGTCCCAAGCAAAACTAGGACCCAGGAGCAGCGACACTGCTGCACTTCACACGCTCCTCTCAACCCTCAACTTGACTGATATATACCGACAATGCCATCCAGATGTTCCGGGTTACACGTGGAGTCAATCAAATCCACCAGTAGCCTGCCGACTAGATATGTTCCTAACCTCATGTGTGTTGGAAAACAAAGTACATGAGATTTCTGTTCTTCCCACAGCGTTCAGTGACCACTCGTGTGTACTTCTCAAACTTCTAGCTTCGTCAACATGTACTAGAGGACGGGGATATTGGAAACTTAACAAAAGTCTTTTGTCTGAGGCTTGTTACCGACGGAAAGTCACCGCCTTTTGGCTACACTGGCAATATCAGAAACCACGGTTTTTGTCACTCCTCGAATGGTGGGACACCGGAAAGGCTCATATCAAATCTCTGTCAATACGTTATGGAATACAACACCAAAGAAAACGAAATAAAACTAGAACTATACTTGAACAATCACTACAAAAAGCACAGTACGCAATTCAAAACGGCCAAATCACAGCAGTCTCAAGAGCAGAATTCTTTCGGAAACGCTTACAAGAATATGAGCAAAAATATATTCAAGGTAAACAAGTTCACTGCCGAGCACAATGGATAGAGAGTGGAGAAACTTCGGGTAAGTTTTTCACCGCAAAAGAAAACATCAAGGGAACTCGAGACTGTATCACTGAACTAAACTATCAAGGCAAGAGAGCCACAGACACAAATGCCTGTCTTCATCTTACTCAAACATTTTATAGCAACCTCTACCGAGAGCAACCAATCGACGACGAAACTAGTGTGCAAGCTCTGTCTCATCTCAACAAACAATTAACATGCACAGACAGTTTTTCGTGTGAAGGTCCGTTAACACTGGAAGAGTGTACAGAGTCTCTCAAAACACTACACGCAGGCAAGTCTCCTGGCATGGATGGTCTTACAACAGAATTTTATAGAGCTTTCTGGTCACTGCTTAGAGACGATTTTGTGCAAATGGTTAACGCAGTCGAAAAAAGACCTCTCTTTCGTATAGCCAGAGAACCAGAATCATCCGTATCATATATAAGAAAGGAAATTGAAACGATCTCAAAAACTGGCGTCCCATCAGCCTTCTGAATACCGACTACAAAATAATCACAAAAGCTCTAACAAATCGTCTAAAGAAAGTAATCGGATCAATCATCCACCCAGACCAGAGTTGCAGTATTCCCCTTCGAGCCATACAAGACAATTGCGCAACAATCCGAGACGTACTTCACTGGTGCTCTGGTACAGAGAAAGATTTGGCTGTCATCTCTCTAGATCAAACAAAAGCTTTCGACAAGGTTAACTGGACACATCTGTCTAGAGTACTCGGTGCTTTTGGGTTTGGTCCCTCTTTCCAAAAATGGGTAAAAATAGTGTATTCTAACATCGGCAGTCACGTCATAGTCAATGGATATCTGTCATCAAGAATAGACATACACTGCGGCGTCAGACAAGGATGTCCACTGTCACCTCTTTTATATGTTCTCAGTTTCGAGCCTTTAGCATCAGCAATAAGACAAAATCCTATCATACAAGGAGTGCCAACTGTTGATGACCCTCTCAGAGATAGTATTAAAGTATCCAGTTATGCAGATGACATGACTGTTTTTCTAACAACAGAGACAAGCTTTCAGGCCTTAAATGATGAACTAACGGTTTATAACTCTGCCAGTGGAGCACACCTCAACCGAGAAAAGTCAGTTGGTTTATGGTTTGGAAAGTGGAAACGTCAAGAAAACCCATTGCAAATAAAATGGACTACCACAGCGATCAAGATTCTTGGCCTAACGTTCAGTCCTTCGTATTATGAATCTATGAAAGAAAACTGGTCAATGGTCTTAGAGAAACTGAAAAAGACATTGGACATTTGGAAAAGTCAAGATCTGTCATACCTAGGGCAAGCACACGTCCTGTCAACATACGCTTTAAGCAAAATATACTACACGGCACACACATACTATGCCTCATCAAATGTTACAGCAATTCCAAGACATTATCTGGGATTTTCTTTGGATTAAAACGCCACCACTAATAAAAAGATCGGTGTGTATTTCATGAAGTAGAGATGGAGGACTAGGCATGCCTCATCTCCTTTCTAGACTAATGGCAATACGCCTCCAAACGATCCGACGCTTGTTTGATAAAAAGAATCAAGCAGCTTGGAAAGAACTCGCTCGACAGCAACTATCTCATCTCAATGGACAATACAACATGGGCCATGCAGTTTTTGCCGCCTCAGGCTGGATGCCCGACCATCGAAACTACACCAAGCTTTCATCCTTTTATCGCCAACTTTACATGTCCTGGAGAAAACTTGACGGAGGACGGGATCTTACCCCTCCCAAGTATTATGAAGATGCTGCCGAAGAACCTCTGTGGGGAAACCACCTTATAAAAGACCAGTCCAATCGCCCCATACTTCAGCCTTCACTAGCTAGATGTCGCTTCTTCAACGTTAAAGATATATGGACCAAACAACTTCCAGATGCCAGAACGGTCGCGGCAAAATTTTACCCTCAAGTTTTACATGCCATTCCGCAATCTTGGACTAGCCTCCCCCATCAAGAGCCCTCTTCCGAACATAGAATGCCACATTGGCAGGCACGTCTGTGTTTCTTTAGCACAGCCGATAAACCACTGCTACTGTCAGATGCGAATACACGTTTACTGTACCGATGTCTCTTATCTAAACACATAGACCGTCCACCGTGCCAGAAAAAATGGGAGGCCTCATACGGACCAATTACGGACAAACAATGGCTCTCACTATGGGATTTTCCTCAAAACATGACGCCTTTACAATGTGACATAGCATGGAAATTTCTGCACCGGGTTCTGCCAACTAACTCAGTGCTTTATACGGCTAAACTTGCCACAACACGTCAGTGTCCAGCGTGCCACCAGCCAGACGACACCATTGAACATGTATTCAATACTTGCCCGATATGGAAAGGACTCTTACGGCAAGCTTGTCTCTTATTGAGTAGGGTATCCTTAAATCCACCTACGGCCCTCCACCCATTGGAGCTGATGAATGAAACTGGAAACCTAAGAACTTTCTTTGTCATTCTCATGACCACCTATTGGACAAAAAGAAAAACTCTTCCTCCCGTTGGAATTATGAACAGTTTTAAGTGGCATCTACGTCGACATATACAAACTGTTTGTGCAAGAAAGTCGGACATATCTTATTGAAAGCCTTTGGGACCTTTTGTAAACCTAGCTTTAGTGTAAAGAATTTAGATTGATTTAGAAGTTGTACCAACTTTTAATAATAGCAAAAAAAATGTATGTAAGTATGTATGCCTATCTGTCTGTCTGTCTGTCTGTCTGTCCGTGCATTCATGCTGCACATCCCATCACACCTTTGCTTGATTACTGTCATCATCATCCTCTATGATCCTTAGCAGCAGCTTTGTCAAATCACTAAACAAGCTACATTAACGCACAAACAAACAACCACATCAAGCATTTCCTCACTGCATAGTAGATGTATCCTGATCTTTATATGCCTTGTGTCTTACCAGCTGGTAAATTGCAGCTCTGAATGTAACCCAGAACATCACCAACACGTACAGTGACACACACACACACACACACACACACACGAATTCCACCTACGTTCCACTGATAACCAAGGGTTTGCGTTTTCTGTTCGCTTCAACAACCTTCACAGCAGCCTGTCATACACCAAAAACCACAACACTCATGTCTACATCAACAAATCCTGCATTACGCTTGAACTCCAGACTCTCAAATGGTCAAAATACATAACCATACATACTTTCTGGAATTCAATGGTAATGCCATGTGATACAATAGTGTCGTGTATACGTGTCTATGTGGTACTTACATTTAATGCTGGTTTTACAAGGCGTCCATTGACTTCTGTCCCAGTCAGATTTGAGTAGAGTTTGTGAAGAAGATACTGACCATATTGATATCTTGATATGTAACGATGCAGTGCAATGATGATCTGATCAACTTGCAGCTCACTGGCAACCTGACAGCATAGAGAGTGTGAGTGTGTTTGTTTGTGTGTGCATGCGCATGTGTGTGTGTGTGTGTGTGTGTGTGTGTGCATGTGTGTGTGTGTGTGTGTGTGTGTGTGTGTGTGTGTGCGTGTGTGTATGTGCATGTGCGTGTGTGGTGTGTGTGTGTGTGTGTGTGTGTGTGTGTGTGTGTGTGTGTGTGTGTGTGTCCATTCAGTCACATACTACTCTGCCTGTCTGTCCATGTACATAACCCAATCCTTCAGTCACAAACAAACATACAAATAGTCACACAATTTTTATCCAACCTCGTTTGCTACTTTTCCTGGCCATTCCCACGACGGCACGCCACCAACACAACAAAGTCCAAGAAACTGAAACTTGTCCGCTCGTTTCTCCAAACACACCACCGTGTCGTTGTTCAGTTTGCATCCAGAAATATCAAACGACTCCAAGCTCGGCAAGTGTCCAACAATCTGTCCAACATAATTGCTCACAACCTCCTGACCTCCAATCAGTCCCAGAGGTATGACAAAACCCAGGTCGCCGAGGGGAACACTCGAGATATCCAAGTGACGAAGTCCGGCCAATTTCAATAGAATTTGCATTAAATCTCGATTGTAGGTACATCCGTAGAGAGTCAACGATGCAAGACTCGACAACATGGCCAGTCCGTGATACGACACGAGGCCACGACAGAACGACAGGTCGAGTTCCGTCACGTGTTTCAAACGTTCCCCGACACACTGCAGTTGTCGATCGTCGATGCGACACTGAGAGAGATTCAACATGCGAATATTTTCAAACTCTCTGATCGCTTCGAAATCATTATATTTGTCACAGCCGATCATCGACAACTTTTTTAGAGACCGAGAGCTACACTTAGACATTGAACTCAACGACCATGAGGGGGCGTGATCACGATAGCTCAAATCGATGTCGGTTAGGCTGTGCTTGTTGAGGATCTCGACAGCCGAGTCTGTGAAGTCACACGACAATCCTACCACCAAATCACGCACACGATCCCCAGAACCTAAAAAATCAACGAATTAATTTGATTGTTTGGGTTTATTAAACAGGAAGTGCCACGCCCACCTTGGGTAACTCTCAAGTTGGCTTGTGTGACCCTGCAGACGTGTGGATCACTAAACAATGCAAGCAGCTCTCTGTGAGCGATACCTCTGGCTGAGAAATAAGCTATGAGAGCATTGCAGACGCGCTCGGTGAGAACGAAACCGCGAAAGTTGCGCGCTGCCGTGCACGGAAGCCCAAAACTGCTGTCCCAAGCTGCATCGTAGTAGAGAAGTCCTCCAAATCTCTTCAGACTAAGAGAGTAGAGACTCTCAGGCGCCAAGCCCATTGCGAATGTCCCGTATATATCCTATAAGTTAATTAAGTTAGCCGGTCAGTTTATTGCCCAACAGTAAGTCTATTTCAATGCTTTATAATTGTTAAGTTAAAGTTTTATTCAAATGTTAGGACAAGTGACTAAATTTAGAATTTCTAAATTGATGTGTTAGGTCACGTGATCAACAACTTTTCCATTTTTATCCCGTATAAATAAATCAAATCCCGTATGCCCGGAAGTAATAATGGACTTGCTTTTCAGCTCAGCAGACTTAGCTGAGAATTGGATGACCGTTATCATAATGGGTACGTTCACGTGGCTCGTTTACGCTATCCTGACGAGATCCTGCGGACGAAAAGGTAAGAAACTGGCAAGCCAGTGTCATGCACGTAGACTCAAGCCAGTGTCATGCACGTAGACTCGAGCCAGTCTCTCTCTCGCCTTCGTCATTCCTCGGATTGTTGGTCTGTCTGTCTTGTTTTCCGCTTCTCTGTTTGTCTTTCTATGTGTATGTTTGTCTGTCTAGTTGTCTGTCTTGTTGTCTCTCTGTTTGTCAGTTTGTGTGTCGGTCTACGTTTGTTTGTCTGTTTGCCTATTTTATCTGATTATGTGTTTATCTATCTAATCAATGCCTCTTTTTTGACATTTTGTTTTACTAGACTGCTTCGATTCAAAGGTCCACCTCCTGTAAAGCTGATTGCCAAAGTGTAGTGCATGATGTAATAGCGGGTGTTGGGCATGCGTAGTGTCGTCGTTCTAGCAGTGGACGCTTTTCATCTAACAGTGACTCTATAACGCTATACTCATTACACTGGTGACAGACGTGGGACGAGCAACGAGCACGTCGAAGTGGAGCCATCTCCATCTCAAGCCAACAGCAGCACAGTTTGGGCCAAACGACGCCCGGCGGTGCTGCCGGATTGTTTCACAGGCGACCCTGATCTGCGATGGTGTGATTGGCTAGACGACTTTGAGCTACACGCGGAGGTGAACGAGTGGGACGATACACAACGGCGACAATATCTTGCTGTACGGCTAAAGGGCTACCCGCGTGAACTCTACAGGTCACTTACCGCTGAGGAGAAACCTTCGTATGATTCGTTGAAATCGGCTCTAGCCTCTCATTTTGAACCTCTGGACCAATCGGAGCTTTACCGCACGGAGTTCAGGGCAAGAACCAAGAGGGACGACGAGCGACTTCTCGAGTTCGCCATGCCACTTCGCACATTGGCTTCCCTCGCTTTTCCAAAAATGGCGCCTGCACAAAGAGATCTGCTGTCGCGCGATCAATTCATCGATGGCCTGACTGAGGATGACTTCCGCATACGCGTTCGTCATGCAAAGCCAAAGTCGTTGGACGATGCAGTCAAGGCCGCCCTCCAATTAGAAGCAATCACTAGGTCGGAAGCCAAACGTGGTACGGAGGAACGGGCAGTGAAGTCATCCTCAGCGATTCCAGGAGTCCGTTTTCACGAACAGCTAGTCACGACGATGAAGGAAATGACCGCCGCCTTGCAGGGAGTCTCCGGGGACAAGCCTCGCGACTACCGCGCAACCAGAGGACGAGGGCAGCGAGGCAACGAAGGCAAAGGGCTAGCCAGCGGACTTCGTAGGACTGTAGAGTGCTGGAGATGTGGGGGGATTGGTCAATACCAATCGCAGTGCCCTTTTTTTAGGCTGTAGCAGATAGTAAACGTAGCAAATGGAATACACCACGACCACAGTATTCAGGTGTCCATGTTGATTGTGATAGACAACCGCCAAGTGCAGTAGTAGGAACAAACACGTCAACTGATGGTCACGTGGTGTATGTAGAGGCTAGAATTGCCGGACCGCAAGAACGCTGCTTAGTGGATACAGGAGCAGGTGTTTCTAGTTTACCCGAGTCCTTCGCCACCACCCTGTCGTTGACTTCATCGTCTTTAACTCTGGAAATGGCTAATGGTGAGCATTTGCCTGTAGCGGGAGAGGTCCGTTTACCCGTGAAGCTTGGATGCTTAGAAACAGAACACAGGGGTTTTTTTGTTGCTAACGTGTCTGTAGGTGTGATACTAGGAGTTGACTTCTTGACACAGAATGCAATTGATGTTTAGTGAGCACTGTTTACATTGACAAGGCTGTTTGATACCGATCAAGGACAGACTAGAAGTACATCTCGAACACAGGGTTGCCGCGTCGCCTATTACCCTTACGCCGGACCAGCGAGAAGTGATTGTACTAGGAGCCTTGATTGGAGAACACGGAGAGATAATATGCGACAGTAACGACTGCTTGTTCGAGCCTGACCACAAACTTGGAGAAAAGTTAGAGTTACTTGCAGCTCCGGCCATAGTTAATGGTTCTAGTTTGGGTAAAATATCTGTCCACATTTTGAACGCGGCCGGCACCGTCGAGCCGTATCGTGGGAAGACGTTAGGCCGCGTTTGCGTCGATGCTGATCTCAGTGGCGTTACAACTCTACAGCCTTCACAAACTACGGACTGCTCGGTATCGAATGCGACAGCATCTTGTTCCACGCGCAAGGTTATCGACTGGAATCAGTTTGACTGGTCACAGAGTGAGCTGACGTCAGCCCAACGGGCAGCTTTTCAAAGTTTGTTGGAACGATATTCCGACCTTTTCTCTACACGACATTGGACGTACCGACGTAACCCGCCATCATATTGCCACAGGCGACCATCATCCCCTGCGACAACGACCGTATCGACAACCATTTAGTCTTCGTCAGGAAGCTGAACACCGAGTACAGAGCATGCTAGAAAACGATATCATCAAACCAAGTTCTAGCCCAATTATCGTCACCGGTCCTTTTGGTACCCAAAAGGGATGGAAGTTTTCGGTTTTGCATTGACTTTTGCCGTCTCAACGATGTCAGCGTAAAAGACGCATACCCTATACCACGAGTTGATGATACATTGGCAGCTCTCGGCGGTGTGCAGTTTTTCTCGACGTTAGATCTCGCCAGTGGTTATTGGCAAGTCGAATTAGACGCCGAGTCTCAGCTTAAAACTGCGTTCACTACTCATTCCGGTCACTACGAGTTTTAAGTTATGCCTTTCGGTCTATATATGTAATGCGCCATCTACATTCCAACGCCTCATGGAACTAGTGCTGCGAGGACTAACCTGGGACGCGTGTCTGATTTACTTAGATGATATTATCATATTCTCTAGCACCTTTGAGCAGCATCTCGTTCGACTCCGACTGGTTTTAGACCGTCTCAGACAAGGTGGCTTGAAGCTCTCTCCCATTAAATGCCATTTTGCGAAAACGCAAGTTAATTATCTTGGACATCAGGTTTCAAAGCGTGGTATTTCGACTGATCCGTCAAAGTTGGCAAAAGTTCTCGACTGGCCAACACCCAAGACCGTTAAAGAGGTCAAGGCGTTTCTCGGCATTGCCAGTTATTACCGACGTTTTATCGACAATTTCGCTCATGTTGCTAGTCCGCTCAACAAACTAACACGAAAAGAGCCAGAAGCAGGAACGGCATTTGCCCAGTTGAAACATCTTCTTTGTCAAGCTGCAGTTCTCGCCTATCCCAACTTTGCATTACCTTTTCGGCGGAAAACGGACGCTAGCGATTTCGCATTTGGTGCCATTTTGATCTCAAGTTCAAAACGGAGCCGAACGCCCTCTTGCTTACGCTAGCCGTCAACTAAACTCTGCAGAAACCAACTATCCAGCCATTGAAAAAGAAGCCCTGGCAATCGTTTGGGGCATTGCTCATTTCCGGCCATACCTCTATGGACGTTCGTTTCTAGTTATCACGGACCATCAGCCATTGACGTTTCTGCGATCTCTCAAAGAACCAAAAGGCCGTCTCGCCCGCTGGGTGAATGAACTGAGCCAATAAGATTTCACAGTCCACTACAAGAGCGGGGTGGAGCACACGGATGCCGATGCCTTGTCACGACGGCCTCATTCTTGTGAGGATACGAAGCAGCCTGCAACTCTTTGTCACCCTGATATTGTTGTATGTCAAAACATCAGCATTACTCCTAGTTATACAAACGCGGAGCTAGCCAACCTCTAGCGCCAAGATCGGGTACTGCGACTGGTAATCGACAAGATAGTGACCAGTAACGCCTGGACCATGTTTTGACTTGACTCATAACTACAACTAAAAGACTTCCAACTTCTGTCGTCCACGACGTGTTACAACAACTTCATGACGATTTCTTTGGTGGTCACTTGGGTATAGACAAAACAGCAGATCGGGTGAGAGAAAGGTTTTATTGGCACAATTACTCGAAAGACGTTGTTGAATATATAAAAGCTTGTGATAAATGCCAACGCTACCGTAAGCCCAATCGCTCCGAACGAGCAAACCTTCAGTCTATTCCAGTGGGCAGACCATTTGAAATGGTAGCCATGGATATTCTGGAACTGCCGGTGACAAAACGCGGCAACAAATACGTCTTGCTGGTTTCTGACTATTACACTCGCTGACCGGAAGCTGTTCCTCTGAAAGATCAGAAGGCCGAAACTGTCGCCCGAGCGCTTGTAGAAGAGGTTGTGAGTCGTCACGGCGTACCTACTATACTGCTTTCCGATCAAGGCCCAAACTTTGAGAGTGCACTAATCAAAGAGCTACGCGACCGCTTGGGAATTGCTAAGGTGCGCACTACTCTCGGTCATCCTCAATGTGACGGTTTAGTCGAACGTCCGAATCGCACACTCATCAGCATGCTTACTAACTACTGCAGCAATAGTCCAAACGATTGGGATCTGTGGTTGTCTTCATTGTTGGGTGCGTACCGATCAGCAAAACAGACATCGACTGGTTACTCACCGTTTGAGCTAGTGTACAGGCGTTCCTTTCAGTTGCGTGCAGACTCTTGTTTTGACACTTCTCAAACTCCGCCCGAAGATCCTCAGTCTTTTTATGACCGGTTTGCAGAACCGCCGGATACTTGCTCGAGAAATAGTGGAAGCTCGTCTTGTTGCAGCACAGGAGGCGCAGAGGCGTAGCTACAACTCACGACCCAGTCGTAGGTACACCCCTGGAGACAAAGTATTTCTTTTTACATCTTCGACGGGATGTAATCGAAAACTCACTTGCCCTTGGACCGGTCCTTTCAAAATTATAACTCGACGTGGGGAGACTGGCTACATGATCCAACCAATGAGAGGAGGTCGTCGAAGAGTAGTACACTATAACCGGCTAAAAGCATGCTATCAACGAGCGTCAAAAGAAATCTCAGAGACAGCTAAAAGCCCGGACGCTCCCAACAACAATCAGGGAGATCCAGCAGCACAAACAAGGTTACAAGCCATTCCACCCCCGTTGCACACCGAAACGACCTTAGAGCAAGTCCGTTCCTACTCAAAGGAGACGGAACAACCAGCAGATGTGAAAGTGACATCAGAACCGACACAAACTCCACCAGCGGAAACTAGTTCCTCACCACCACTTGAAACTAGTCCCTCATCACCATTTGAAACTAGTCCCTCACCACCACTTGACGACTTCGAACATCACACGCCTTGCAATGTACGTCAAGCCCAGGACAGATTGCCCGAAGACCCCGTGGACATAAGACATAGACGCACTACAAGACCACCAAATTAAGTGACTATGTAGTAGACTACAACATTAGGGAGGGGTAGTGTAGTGCATGATGTAATAGCGGGTGTTGGGCATGCGTAGTGTTGTCGTTCTAGCAGTGACGTTGCTCTAACAGTTACTCTATAACGCTATACTCATTACAAAAGGACCTCCACCAGCTCTGACATTACGGAGGAGCCCTAATTAATATATTGCCATTTGTGTGTGTGTGTGTGTGTGTGTGTGTGTGTGTGTGTGTGTGTGTGTGTGTGTGTGTGTGTGTGTGTGTGTGTGTGTGTTGTGATTAATGTCTCCTAGATTCAGGTGCATTTAGATGGGCAGATGACGCTGCAACAACCTGCTGTCGACGTCTTACCCTACCTCAACATTTGCCAGTTTCCTCGTCATCTCGTCGAGTTGCTCAAGTATTTAGAGAAACAAGCAGAACGGATGCAAACTGAGCAAACAGGTCGCACCAATCAAATTAAAGATTATGTATTTTGTACATGTACATTGATCTGAGTACACAGTTTTACATATGAGCAAAACTACGAGGTACTAAGTTCATCATGCACAACTAACAACGGGGGGAGAGGAGGGCACAAAATTATAGTCTCTCGCATGTACATTCGGCATTTGTATATGGTAAATGGTAAGTCTTCTACAGGAGTGGAAACAATTTGATATAAATATGTAGACTGTTTCAGTTAGACTCGTACCCAGTCGTCCTCCTCGCGCGTGCTCCACGTGTTTTGGCACGTGGCAAGTGGAACAAAAAGCACCTAGCACGTGCCAAAACACGTGGAGCGTGCGTGAGGAGGAGGACTGGGTTCGAGTCTAGTAGACTGTAAAGTGTCAAACACTTTCAGAACGTGCTACGCATTTTAAACCGTTTCTGTTTAGATTTCAAACTGAAAGAATGTAAAAACAAATCAAAATAATACACTACTGTTCATGTCGATATACATCACAAATGGCCAGAGTTCGACCAGCTAACTCTCTCGTCATCTTCTCTGTCGATACATCATCAAATATTTCCTTCAAAAGAGGAATGCCTCCTTCCGATTCCACCATTGGACAATACTTGCTGCCTACACAACATAAATAGGTGGATGGAATGACACGACAGTGAGTGACCGAATGTTGTGACTGACTTGATACGTTTGTGAGGTTGGCAAGAGCCCAGACGGCCCATAGTTCAGCTGCTGGGCAGGTTTTCTTTTGTAGGATCCTCAGCACTGGTTCAAGGGAATTGTAGTTGATGCTTCTGTTTGCATCGATGTTCCAGCGCCGAATTGCAGCCTCCTGACAACAGTGGATGGTTAAAGTGTGATTGTAAATATATGAGTACATCATTAATATTGATTTCAGTAGTGGTGTAGTGAGTGTGTGTGTGTGTGTGTGTGTGTGTGTGTGTGTGTGTGTGTGTGTGTGTGTGTGGTGTGTGACAGGGTGTGTGTGTGCATGGGTGTGGGTGTGACAGAGCGTGTGTGTCTGTGTGTACACACAACACACACACACACACCATTGCTGTGAACACCACTCGTTGTGGCGTCGGCAATGTCCACGCTTCAGGGCCGTCTGTCCCAATGTGTGACAAGATACCACACGTGTTGTAACTGATCTCAATATCTTCCTCCTGAATCTCGTCCAGTAGCTTCCTACACATTCACAATTCTCTTTAATTAACACTGAAACGCGTCATTTAACGACTTCAACATCATTACACTAAAGCCATGATGACATCATCATTCATGAAGTGATGTCGTAATGATGGAACTTCAGCTACATTTCCCTGCAATAAAAATGCAGAATAAGAAGGAATTGAGCGGGGAGTGCATTGGTTGCTGTCATACCAATAATCCAAGAAGATTTCTGATGACTGGTTGAGCATTGTGATCATCCTGTAATATGTATGTTGTTAACCTCTTCGCATTCATGTCTGTGTCTGTCTTTCTGTCTATTTGTGTGTGTTTATGTCTGTCTGTCTGTCTGTCTGTCTGTTTGTGTGTGTTTATGTCTGTCTGTCTGTATCAGTATGTCTATCTGTCTGTCTGTCTATCTGTCTGTCTGTCTGTCTGTCTGTCTGTCTGTCTATCTATCTGTCTGTCTGTTTGTGTATGTTTATCTGTCTGTCTGTCTGTCTATCTGTCTGTCTGTCTGCCTGTCCGTCTGTTTGTGTATCAGTATGTTTATCTGTCTGCCTGTCTGTCCGCCTGTTTGTGTATGTTTATCTGTCTGTCTGCCTGTCTGTCTGTCTGTCCATCAGTGTGTATGTTTATCTGTCTGTCTCTCTGTCCGTTTGTTTGTGTGTGTCTGTCTGTCTGTTAGTGTATGTTTATCTGTCTGTCTGTCTGTCTGTTTGTATGTGTCTATCTGTCTCTGTCTGTCTGCCTGTCCGTCTGTTTGTGTATCAGTATGTTTAGCTGTCTGTCTGTCTGTCTTTATTAAGCAATGTGTCTGTCTGTCCAGCTGTCCATCTATCTGTCTACAGTACTACCCAATCTACCTTATAGATTGACATAAACAGCTCCATTCCACAACAGTTGATGAACTCTTCACAATTCGGTGGACTCTCATCAGTAATATTCCACAGAAAGCCAGACGCAGTCTCAACAACCCTATCAAACTACACAAACTCATCACTACTCCAATCAACCAATACACCAACACACACTCAACGTGTCACCTCATTTGCTTGAGCTTTTCTTGTGACCAAAGCAATGAGTGTCTTTAGAGCTCCGAGTTCTCTCAGTTGACTTTTCTGTTCGGTTGTTGTTGAACAGCCGAGGCTGTAAATGACACACGTAGCTAAGTGGGTCAGGTGGTCATTGAAGCTATTCTCAACGTATGCAAGAGCAACTTGAATGACATGACCTCGGAATGGATTCTAGCAATACAATAGATTTTTTGCTTGTTGGTGAGCATCAATGTGTGCGTGTACACACACACACACACACACACACACACACACACACACACACACACACACACACACACACACACACACACACACACACACACATGGAGTGTATGTACCATTATATATGATTCTATGATGTACTGCAGCAGAATAAGCAGACAGTTTTGTACAATTTGCTATAAACATGAAGACTTTAAATACAATGTATTCAGATTTACAAACAGTCGGTTTGTCAAGCTGTCTAAGTCCATTTCTTAATGCATATGTCTTTTGTTTGCCAGTCTATCTGGCTGTATCTCTGTGTCTGTGTGTTTGTCTACCTGTCTGTCTGTCTGTGTTTCTGTGTGTCTGTCTGTTGTCTGTCTGTCTGTCTGTTGGCTGTCTGTCTGTCTCTGTTTGCCTTATGTTTGTCTGTCTGTCTGTATGTATGTATGTCTATCTATCTGTCTGTCTGTCTGTCTGTCTGTCCGTCTGTCTGTGCATTCATGCTGCACATCCCATCACACCTTTGCTTGATTACTGTCATCATCATCCTCTATGATCCTTAGCAGCAGTTTTGTCAAATCACTAAACAAGCCACATTAACGCACAAACAAACAACCACATCGAGCATTTCCTCACTGCATAGTAGACGTATCCTGATCTTTATATCTCTTGTATCTTACCAGCTGGTAAATTGCAGCTCTAAATGTAACCCAAAACATCACCAACACACAGTGACACACACACACACACACACACACACACACACACACACACACACACACACACACTGCACACACACACAAATTCCACCTACGTTCCACTGATAACCAAGGGTTTGCGTTTTCTGTTCGCTTCAACAACCTTCACAGCAGCCTGTCATACACACCAAACCGCAACACTCACGTCTACATCAACAAATACTGCATTACGCTTGAACCCCAGACTCTCCAATGGTCAAAATACATAACCCATACATACATTCTCAACTTCTGGGATTCAATGGTAATGCCATGTGATACAATAGTGTCGTGTATACGTGTCTATGTGGTACTTACATTTAATGCTGCTTTTACAAGGTGTCCATTGACTTCTGTTCCAGTCAGATTTAAGTAGAGTTTGTGAAGAAGATACTGACCGTATTGATATCTTGATATGTAACGATGCAGTGCAATGATGATCTGATCAACTTGCAGCTCACTGGCAACCTGACAGCATAAAGAGTGTGTGAGTGTGTGAGTGTGTGTGTGTGTGAGTGTGTGTGTGCTCATGCGTGCATGTGTGTGTGTGTGTGTGTGTGTGTGTGTGTGTGTGTGTGTGTGTGTGTGTGTGTGTGTGTCCATTCAGTCACATACTACTCTGCCTGTCTGCCCATGTACATAACCTAATCCTTCAGTCACAAAGCAGCATACAAAAAAGTCACACAATTTTTATCCAACCTCGTTTGCTACTTTTCCTGGCCATTCCCATGACGGCACGCCACCAACACAACAAAGTCCAAGAAACCGAAACTTGTCCGCTCGTTCCTCCAAACACACCACCGTGTCATTGTTCAGTTTGCATCCAGAAATATCAAACGACTCCAAGCTCGGCAAGTATCCAACAATCTGTCCAACATAATTGCTCACGACCTCCTGACCTCCAATCATTCCCAGCGGTATGACAAAACCTGGGGGGTCACCGAGAGGAAGACTCGAGATATCCAAGTGACGAAGTCTGGTCAGTTTGAATAGAATTTGCATTAAATCTCGATTGTAGGTACATCCGTAGAGAGTCAACGATGCAAGGCTCGACAACATGGCCAGTCCGTGATACGACAAGAGGCCACGACAGAACGAGAGGTCAAGTTCCGTCACGTGTTTCAAACGTTCGCCGACACACTGCAGTTGTCGATCGTCGATGCGACACTGAGAGAGATTCAACATGCGAATATTTTCAAACTCTCCGATCGCTTCAAAATCGTCATATTTGTCACAGCCAATCATCGACAACTTTTTTAGAGACCGAGAGCTACACTTAGACATTGAACTTAATGACCATGATGGGGCGTGGTCACGATAGCTCAAATCGATGTCAGTCAGGCTGTGCTTGTTGAGAATCTCGACAGCCGAGTCTGTAAAGTCGCCCGACAATCCTACCACCAAATCACGCACACGATCACAAAAACCTAAAAAATCAACGAATTAATTTGATTGGTTGGGTTTATTAAACCGGAAGTGCCACGCCCACCTTGGGTAACTCTCAAGTTGGCTTGTGTGACCCTGCAGACGCGTGAATCACTAAACAATGCAAGCAGCTCTCTGTGAGCGATACTTCTGGCTGAGAAATAAGCTATGAGAGCGTTGCAGACGCGCTCGGTGAGAACGAAACCGCGAAAGTTGCGAGCTGCCGTGCACGGAAGCCCGAAACTGCTGTCCCAAGCTGCATCGTAGTAGAGAAGTCCTCCGAATCTCTTCAGACTAAGAGAGTAGAGACTTCCAGGTTCTAAGCCCATTGCGAATGTCCCGTATATATATGAGTAATATAATTATCTAAGTTAAATTAGAGCCTCTTAGTTTATTGTCCAACAGTAACTCTATTTCAATTGTTTATAATTGTTGAGTTTAAGTTTTATTCAAATGTTAGGACAAGTGACTAAATTTAGAATTTCTGAATTGATTTGTTTGCTCACGTGATCAACAAAACTTTTCTATTTTTATCCCGTATATAGTCTCTCCTCCGCCTTCGTCATTCCTCGGATTGTTTGTCTGTCTGTCTTGTTTTCCGTTTCTCTGTTTGTCTTTCTATCTGTCTGTTTGTCTGTCTAGTTGTCTGTCTTGTTATCTCTCTGTTTGTCTCTCTGTTTGTCAGTTTGTGTGTCGGTCTAACGTCTGTTTGTCTGTTTGTCTATTTTATCTGCTTGTTTGTTTATCTATTCAACCAATGCTTCTTTATACTTTTGACATTTAACAGACCTCCCAACTCTCCCACATTGAGCGGAAGCCTCCCGCATTTGGAACCCTTCTCCCGCCTACCCTCATTTGGCATCAAATCTCCCCATTCTGACCATTGGTGGGTGTGACCAAAGTGATAGGCGTGCCTGTTCTGTGTAACTGTACACCCTAGTACATGCATGTGTACGTACATACTTGATATCCCAATATCAATTTCTATGTGCCATCCCCTCTCTTCATCCGGCTCTTTCATAACATACTTGGTCAAAATACAGACATAGAAGGAGGAGTCGGTCAGAAGTGGAAAGGGGGAGGAGCTGGCTACCTGATTACCATATGTATTGATGGAAAAGCGATCGAAAAAGGCCACAAGAAAATAGAATCCAGAACATCCCGACTAGCCACGAGAATGTGCATGCACTTTGTTCTTAGATTTTTATAACAGGCAGTAGTACGTATAGTACAAGTTCTAGGTTTAATTAATTATTATGTTTAGTAATTGGTGTTGATGCTGTGTGTTGCTAATTAGGCATGTTAATCAATCGGTTATACATTTGTTGCACTATAATTTAATTAATTAATGGCTTCTACTCCAACCGGGCATGCAAATATTTAAATTTTGATGATTAGATATAATTTATATATTATTTAACATTTATTACCATATAAATTTATTAATATTAATGTTATTGTAGGCGTGTCCAAAATTTTAAACTTTCGCATTCTCCCGTATTTTTTCTAAAAACTCACGCATTTTGACACTGCTAGGTTGGCAGGTCAGCATTTGTTTCACTAGACTGCTTCGATTCAAAGATCCACATCCTGTAAAGTGGATTGCCAAAGGACCTCCACCAGCTCTGACATTACCGAGGAGCCTTAATATATTGCCACTAGTGTGTGTGTGTGTGTGTGTGTGTGTGTGTGTGTGTGTGTGTGTGTGTGTGTGTGTGTGTGTGTGTGTGTGTGTGTGTGTGTGTGTGTGTGTGTGTGTGTGTGTGTGTGTGTGTGTGTGTGTGTGTGTGTGTGTGTGTGTGTGTGTGTGTGTGTGTGTGTGTGTGTGTGTGTGTGTGTGCGCGCGCGCGTGTTGTGATTAATGTCTCCTAGATTCAGGTGCATTTAGATGGGCAGACGACGCTGCAACAATCTGCTGTCGACGTCTTACCTCAACCCTACCTCAACATTTGCCAGTTTCCTCGTCATCTCCTCGAGTTGCTCAAGTATTTAGAGAAACACGCAGAAAACGGATGCAAACTGAGCAAACAGGTTGCACCAATAATTTCCTATTTGGTCTGTTTTTCTTATCAATCGTGTTGTCTTGCAGTTATCTAACATGCTGCAGTCTGATCCTCTACGTTTACTACCAGACGATTTTGAGAAACAATCTGCTGACTCGTCTCTCTCCAAATTGGATGAAGAGGTAGACAAGTTTCTCAATGTTGTAGAGAAATGTGTCAGTCGGTTTGGAGAATCGAATGCTTTATACGACTAATCGTCATCTCACGACTGACAGAATTACAATGGAAGTCAACTGTTATTTTGGTTGATATCAATTATACTGTATTTGCATTGTTTTTGATTCTTATTGTCTAAATATAATTTGTATTAAATGTTTGTGTTCCGTTGTCGTTATTTATGCGTTATGAAGTGTAGACTATGTCACGTGCGATAAACACGCAAGTACCGAGTACTGTGACAGGGGTCTGGCTACGCGAGACTAGGTGTCGAGAACAGTCCCCTACCGTCATCGGGAAGATTTTCTTTTTCACCTCGTTGTAGCTGCGATTGGTGTGTTTGCGGTGAGTACATCGTCTACTGTCAAGTTAATTAACGCTTTAGTCGTGTAGCTAGACTGCAGTGGTGTGTGATGATGATTGTAGAGAAGTGAAACATACTCTAGCTAGAGATAACTGACCTGGCGGCAACTGATGCTTTTTTGTGTAGTGGAGGTTATGTTTGTATCGGCGTTGGTTGGTTGGTTTGTCGATGAAATTTGACGAGATGATAGAAAGTTGAACAATTGATTAGTTTTTGGGACATAATTCTAATCAGGGTCCCCTTTCGAGGGGTCGGCTTCGCTTAGAATTTTTTTGACGGGAAAGCGAGATGACTTCCGATTTGTTTCTGGTCACCCATACCATCTCCGTGCAATTATTTATGGACACATTATGTCGGGTAACGGTATGTGTACTACATCCTATGGTGAACACAAGCTTTTGCCATGGAAACAGTTGTTAATGGCATTAAGATTAGAGGTAAGTGAGCTGCCTTGACGGAGTTTATGCTTTTTGAGTGCTGTCTACTTTTGATCTTGCTTACCTCTAGCGCACTATTAGTAGAAATTTATGGGGATGATAGAAATGAGATGACGTCACGTTGTTTCCAGACATTTGCACTTTCTTGTTTGTGATTGTTTTGTGTGGTGGAGTGTAATTGTTTGTTTGTTGTGTAGAGTTGAGAGTGTTAGAATATTTAGAGGTTCTGGCCATTTCACTGAAGGAAAAAAGAATTGTGTGAAGTGGTGGGGAAGGTGGAGTTCAGTCATTAACGTGTCTTTTAGAGATGGGAAATCAAATCAGTGGACAGGTATGTGTTGTGAGTTATAAATTTTAATGTATGACAAATCCGTTGCTCGGCTGCCTCGGCCAACCAGAAATATGACCGGACAACTGAAACAGCAGACTAGGGTTGGCCAGGGACAACCAGCTGACAGCTACCCTCCCTACCAGCATGACATTTCCTTTCTGAGCAAGTCTATGCATGTGACATGGAATATGTGGTTGACATATCATCTTTTGAGATTCACTAATGTGTTGAAGGGACCACTTCAAACTTCACTTCTAAATTAACCAGTTTCCTGTTGTTAAAGTAGTACACACTCACAGCCATGTTTTGGTACTGTAGTTAGCATGCTATAATATTTACCTCGTGTGCATGCACTGAGGGGTAAAGTAATCAGTTGTCCACATGAAAATCACCATATCTGAAGATTTAGGCATCAGAGTGAGTAATAATCACCAACAAAACATTGGAAATGAAAAATAGGAGCTCTATATCTTACTGGTGCCGACAGACTCCAGAGGCCAGAAAATGCGAGTTTTGGACTTTAGGACATTGTCCACCATTGTTGTATTTGGCTAATGATGCTATCAGATAGCAAGACTTGGTTATCACGCAAGTACTTCATTGGGACCCTTCTAATGTGGCAATTTTTAGGAGATTCATTGGATGCAAACGTGGCTGCGAAGGGCATCTGTTAGTGTGATGGACAAATGTTGGCCGATGGTCATAACACAATTATATTTAGATGTGACAGTTATAATTGTCATTACATGATTATACACTCTACACGTAATGTTGCTGCAATAAGGTAATGGATTTATAGTTCATGGGCAACCAGAGTAATGACCAGGCAACTAAAACTTTGACGTATGGTTGACTAGGGAATAGTTAGAGGTGGGACAATTTGTAAGAGCTTTAGTATATGTAGAGATACCAGCCGTTTCCATTATAGAAAAAGGAATTGTGTGAAGCAGTGGAGAAAGGTGATATTCAGTCAGTAACGCGTCTTTTGGAGATGCAAGTTGACATCAATACACGTGATGAGGATGGGGTATGTGTTGTGAGTTATAATGTGTGTATTGGATGTTGAAATGAACTGCACGTCGTTTGATGTTAAAATAGGACACTCTTCTGATAAAAGCATGTTGGAAGAAGAACAAGGAGATGGTTGAGTTTCTACTCGCTAAATCAGTGGATGTTAATGGGACTGACTGGGTGAGTTGATTGAGTGTGTGAAAGTGTGATGTGTTGTTGATAAGATGATAGATATCAACTAGATGTAACAATCTAATCCAACAATCAACATTTTAGTTTCTTCCTGCTCGTCAAGAGGCAGCAGTGTTGACTTGTGACTGGCTGAAGCAGCCATTGCATGCAGAGATGAATAATCTTGTTGGTTTTTATTTCATTCAACTTGGACTGTTGGAGACTATTTTTGCAGTAGTTATGTCTTATCAGGTCGTCTTCATTTTCTATTTTCTTTTGTCTTGCAGCATGTGTACAGTGTGATGGAGGAATAATGATAATAATACATTCTTGTGTATGCAGAGGGGATGTACGGCTTTGATTGTATCTGCATTCATTGGATCAGAAGAGATCACTGATCTGTTACTGAATGTCAAAGATATTGATGTGATGAAGAAAGATGATATTGTGAGTTAATTTGAGTATTGAGAGGTTGAGTTGATATTGTGGTGTCTGTTGTGCATGTATTAAACATATTTGTGAGTGTAATGCATTCATTTTGCTATTGTTTGTGTTTGTGTGTTGATCATTCTATTGAATGTCTCATTGTGTGTGTTGAATGGAATGTCTGTTGCTTTAATATATTTTAACATAAACACTCTCTCACTATCTTATCAGTTTCTTGTTTACTCAGTTGGGAATCACAGCCATCCATTATGCTGCACAGAATAATCACGTGACCATTGTAGAGAGACTTTCGTCTTGTTCTGTTCCTGTTGATATCAATGATAATGATGGTTGTACACCACTGTGGTGGGCTGCCATGGATGGTCATGTGCGTTGCGTTGATGTTCTTCTAAAACATGGAGCGAGTCCCCAACATGAGAAGTGATGCATTCAATATCCTTCAGTCAATAATATTACTATCATGATGTCATTGTGGGATAGTAAGTATGGTGGATCACCACTGGAGATTGCCAAGCAATGGGGTCGCAGTGATGTGGTTGAGATGATGGAAGAAGCCATAAGATGTAAGTGAAAGAAACAATTAATTTGTGTTTTTGTTTTTTCTTCTTTTGATTTAATGTGATGATTTTGGTGTGAGGTTAGATTGATATTGTTGAATGATTTGCTTGTTATCTTGTCTGTTGAGCTATTGTTGTGATGTGCTGCTTTTGATCTTCTCACTTCTTTTCCTCTCAACATTTGGGTTGAGGTGATGTGTCTGCTTGTTTTATTGTGTGTTTTGTGTGTGTGTGTGTGTGTGTGTGTGTGTGTGTGTGTGTGTGTGTGTGTGTGTGTCTGTTCATTTGTCAATTGAATCAGTTAATGAGTTAATAATATTTTACTGTTGTCTTCTTCTCTACATATCTGGGTGATAATAGTTTGTGTGAGTTTTTATCTTTTTGAACTTTGTATCTCTGTTTCTGCATTGAATTGACTTTCTTCTTTGTACAGTGAGATCTGATGTCTATGTGGAGAGAGACATGTCTATCATGAGACATCAATATGAAGAGAAAGTAATGTGACTTTTTCATCTCTAGTTGTCTGTTTGCCAAGTTGTGTTTGTGTTGCATAGATTGCTGAACTGCAGAGTGAAGTGGAGAAGAAGACAGAAGAATTAAGACAATCATCTCTGGTTCATGAGATTGAAGTGACGACTTTGAGAAACGAAATCCAAGAGAAAGAGAAGGAAATACGACGTCTCAGAATGTCAGCAGCTGATAGAGTAGGACAAGCACACACATTGTTCACATGTACA
>NC_085099.1:1724593-1745511 GCF_963422355.1 Corticium candelabrum | reverse complement strand
CACACACAGGGTTTTAAAAATTCACTTCACTGTATTCCTTTGTGTTGTGCAGTGTGTTTGGTCACTTTGAGACACCACTGTTTGTTGAGTTGTGCAAACACATGGAGACAAAACTGATTCCAGCCGGTGCCGGAATTCTTCCCAACGGACAGGTTGGACTGCTTTCAATTTGTTGTCTTGATGATCGGGTGTTTGGATAATTGAAAATATTTAGATCGATGAAAGTATTTATGTGGTACAAAGTGGGCGACTCAGTGTGTTCTTACAGGACAAGGTTTGGTGTCTGTGTCTGTGTCTGTGTCTGTGTGTAGTTTTGTGGTTATTGTTATGATTTTTTGTTGTGTATTAGGATGGATCAGAGCACTGCTTGAAGGATATCTGTACTGGAGAGAGTATTCACAGTTTGTTGAGTATTCTGGATGTGCTCACTGGACACTCGGCTCCTGTCAGTGTTTCAGCACGAGCTGTCGAGACGACCACAGTTCTGAAGTGAATAAAACATGGACACACATGACACACACACACACATGTACACACAAACAAACAAACACAGACACACACACACACAAACAAACATACACACACACACACACACACACACACAGACAGACACACACACAACACACACACACACACACACACCACACCAAACCTGCAATACATGCTTTCTGTCTATTGTCACGTTTACTCTCAGGCTGCCAGCGAGCGCATTCAAGTATCTCTTTTCTAAATATCCAGACTCTCTTGTACGATTCGTTCAGGTGACAGACTTCATGTACTCAGCACATGCCATACATCTGACCATCTCTTTCACTTCCATTTAGATTATCTTGTTGCGTCTTCAACGTGTAACTTTCCTTGCATTACACAAGTATCTGGGACTAAGCAGCGAACTAATTAAATCGGTTGGACGTTTTTGTGTTGAGATTTTCTAATGCTTGACACGAGATTTGAATGTAGGAAGTTGGGAGTACCCAGAAGTCGACTGTTGGTACTCATTTTGAGGGTACTGAGAGTCATGCTGGTCGGAGAGCGGTGTTTGACTTGCCAGGTGAGAGTGAGGGTGAGGAGTCATCAGATACTGAACCTGAGAGGGATATTGATCAGAGTAAGGATGGCATAGGAATGTATGTATGTTTGTTTGTGTTTGTCTATCTGTTTCTCTGTCTATCTGTTTGTTGTTTGTGTTTGTCTGTCTGTTTGTGTTTGTTTATCTTTCTCTGTCTATCTGTTTGTTTGTGTTTGTCTCTGTTTCTTTGTCTATCTGTTTGTGTTTGTCTGTCTGTTTGTGTTTGTTTGTCTTTCTCTGTCTATCTGTTTGTTTGTTTGTGTTTGTTTGTCTCCGTCTATCTGTTTGTTTGTTTGTGTTTGTTTGTCTCCTTGAGTTTGTCTGTCTCTTTGTGTTTGTTTATGTGTCTGTTTGTTGTGTGTGTTTGTCTATCTGTTTCTTTGTCTATCTGTTTGTTGTTGTTTGTGTTTGGCTGTCTCTTTGTGTTTGTCTGTCTCTTTGTGTTTGTCTGTCTCTTTGTGTTTGTCTGTCTATTTCTCTGTCTATCTGTTCTCTGTCTATCTGTTTGTTTGTTTTGTTTGTTTGTGTTTATCTATCTGTTCTGTCTATCTGTTTGTTTTGTTTGTTTGTGTTTGTATATCTGTTTTCTGTTTATCTGTTTGTTTGTGTTTGTCTATCTGTTCTCTGTCTATCTGTTTGTTTGTTTTGTTTGTTTGTGTTTGTCTATCTGTTTCTTTGTGTATCTGTTTGTTGTTTGTCTTTGCTATCAGACTAGTCTGTTTGTTTAGTGTTTGTCTATCTGTTTCTCTGTCTATTTGTTTGTTTGTTTGTTTGTTTGTTGTGTGTGTTTGTCTGCTTTTTGTTTGTGCCTGTCTATCTGTTTCTCTGTATCTGTTTGTTTGTTTGTTGTCTGTCTGTCTCAGACAGTGTCTGTCCTTTTTCTGTCTCAGACTGTCTGTTTGTTGTTAGTTTGTTTGTTTGTGTTTGTCTGTCTGCTTGTCTATTTGTTGTTTCTTTGTTTGTTTTTGCCTGTGTGTGTTTGTTTGTTAATTTCTTGTTTGCTAGTTGTTTGTCAGCCTATCAGTCTGTTTGTCTTTTTGTTTGTGTGTCTGTTTGCATGTGTGTATATTATGGACATTCTTGTATATTATTTATGTCTTTGTCTTGAACATATACATTCTTCATGTTCATCTGTCTAATCACTAATTATTTATCTGCTCAAATGTGTACGATTCTGTACAACCCTCGTGTTAACAGCGTCTCCCACAATCAACATGTCACATCCAAATGCTCCAGCAGCTTATCCAATCAACGATCAACCTCTCCCATCACTAAGTGACCGTCAACGTTCAATCTCCGTTCCTATCGAAATAAACAAACTCCAAAACCTTTCTCAAGGAACACAACATGAAGACAACAACACAATACGAGGCAGCCATCCGGATCTCTTGGTTGCAAGCTCGGGATCGGACTTTGAATTGGCGTATGAAAAGGCAGGATTGCGATGTCGACTGAAAGAGACGCTGTCAGTCGGACATGTTAGCGATGTGGGCAGCACTGGAAAGTTTCAACTGGGGGACGAGTCCGAGTCGAATGAAGACGAACGCGAAGTGTTTGTGATGCAAGAGGAGACAGACGTTGAGCAGGTTCCATCACCGGAAGAATCAGATCCTGCACTAAAGGCAGCTGTACAGCGACTGGCAAAGGCAATCCAACTGTCAGATGCAGTAAGTGATCATAATGTGGGCCGGAGAGTCAGAGATATAGTTGCAGATACAGATACAACGAGGCTGTGAACGTTTTAAAATTGGTTTTGTGATGATGCTGCAGACATTTGTTATTGTTTGTTAGTATTTTTGGTACACAAGACTACAAACTGTGAGTCTTGCGTAACACACACACACACACACACACACACACACACACACACACACACACACACACACACACACACACACACACACACACACACACACACACACACACACATACCACACACACATGCACACACTCTAATATGATGTGTGTGTGTGTGTGTGTGTGTGTGTGTGTGTGTGTGTGTGCGTGTGTGCAGACATTTGTTGTTGTTTGTCAATATTTTTGGTTACAAGACTATAACGTATCATCAGTTTTGTTGTTCAAAAGACCATGAGAGTTTGTATTAACAATTTCTCACCACACATTACTACTTGACTTTCGATTCATTTTGCTGCATTTATTTGTTTGGTGACTTCATGAGTATCGAACTTTGCTGCTTAGGACGATCATTTCCTAGCGGGAATCTGTTCGCTGTCAAATCTCCCAGAAAGGAAGGTTATCGTGAAGGAAGGAAGTCTGGTAAACACAAACACCGACGGCATTTCTATGTGGTTGTAATGTCGACTCTTGCAGGATTCTTCTCTTCTGTTTGTTCTATCTGGATCATTAGAAGTCGTCCAACTGGCTGTAGATAAGACTGAAGAGGTGTGTACATGTTTGTTTGTCGTTCTATTTGTTGCATGTAAGGATTCTCTTTGTGTAGCGTTTCATGTATGCCGTTGAGCACGACGAGCTTGCTGGAGAGTTAGCAGTTGTTACTGGAGAGCCGAGCTTTTTTACTATTCGTGTTCGGCAGCAAGCAAGTTTGTTAATAATCACCAAGGCTAATTTCTATCGGTATGACATTTATATACATACATGTAGGCAATGACATGGATAGACATGTGGATAAACATAGACACCATGGACAGATGCATGGATAACACATACAAACACACACCTGTCCTGTCCTGTCCTGTTCAAATGCTACCATAAAACGGTCACGCTCGCCTCCAAGAGGCAACAAGTCTGATGAATGAATATTGTGCTTGCTAGAATTCTATGTGAACTGTCAATCCTCTTTTACGTCTGAACCATTTGAAACAATCTGAACATTGGATTGCACCCTGTTGTTCCTTATAGGTTTCCTTCTATCTCCCATACACTTAATTGTGTGTTGCCTTATCACTCTGTCTTCTAAAGGTCCTGGAGCACACCTCACACGTCACATCCCTGACTGCCATCAGAGCACATGTCCCCATTCTCTCTATCTAACATTCCAAACCATCACGACACAGTGTACTCCAGCCTGCTCTTGACCTCACAGCCTCGTCATACCATTCCTTCTCTGATACTTCAATGTCTTTAAAATCTCTTCTCATCATACCTCTCCATCTCTTCTTTGGACCACATCTGGGGCGGGCCTGAGGCAACCAACCAAATGAGGTTGATTTTGGTATTCTATGGTCTGGCATCCTAGCTAGGTGTCCCAAACAAGATGCCATATGCCATGCACAATTTCCACGCATCCGACTTGCTTGACAAATGCACACACACACACACACACACACACACACACACACACACACACACACACACACACACACACACACACACACCAGACAGATGGACAGATGGACAGACAGACTTGTAGTTAAGTAGCTTCTTTGAAGTTTTATCCCCCCCATATGGGGCTAATGTATTATGTAGTAATTATTATGTAGTGGACTTTAGGTTTACTTTTAGAGTTTGATGGAAATTTTATTGTAATGGAAATATATGCATTGCCAGATGGACAGACAGACAGACAAACAGACGTAACTCTAAAGTCATCTCCATAAGCTGACACGTGTCTTCCCTGGAGAACTAGATGAGAACATACACAATAGAGACTATCGAAGTAGTTTGCATTAAACTAAAGCTAAACTCAGTAAATTGCTTGTATTTAGTGTTAGAAATGTAACGTAGAGTTTGTGTTTCAATAAATGAAATTGACAAACAGACAGCCAGACAGACAGACAGACAAACAGACATATAGACAAATATAGAAACATAAACAGATATTTAAATTGCAACTAGCCACCATACCATTTAGAACTGATACTACAAAATACATTTTTATAAAAATTTAATGTCAAGTAATATTTGTTCAATTGAATTTCAATTTTCCGATGTGACAGTCTTTTGCGCGACCACCCACGTGCTGTGCTGAGCGTCGCCTATATGTTCATTCAAAGAAGTTGCAACTTTGTCAGACAAATAGACTACGCGCTAGACTGGATGCAGCTGCAAGCAGGCAAAGCACTCTACAGGTTCACCCATCACAGTGTGGCATACTTCAATCAGGGAAATCAAATTCTGGTGTGTTGTATCATAGGCAAGGAGAGCGTGCGACGAATTGCAACATTGTGTTGAGCGGACGACTACGAAGCGTCGTGAAACGGGAAAACGGCGAGAAAGAGATTGTGGCCGAGTACGGGAAAGGAGACTCAGTCGGAGTGGTGAGTGAACATACATACAGAAATCATTGATATTTAAATAATAATAATAAATTACAAGTAATAATAAATTCATAATATAGCCATGATGGTCTAAGCACCTCTGATGCAGGGTTCGCCTCCGGTGCTTACAAGAGACCGACGAACCAGACTGGTCTGGTTGAGCACGACATAATTACATATATATATATATATATATATATATATTACACTGTTCTTGCCAGGATTTTTACCAATCGTCAATATGACGTTATTAAATATAATGACATCATTAATGACATCATCAAATGTTTGATGCAGACATATTTGGTGATGACATCATAAAATTACTTTATCTGTTCTCTAGTTGTATTAGAGTCAAATGCAACATAACACAGACAGACAGACAGATAATATACAGTGACAAGTTGACTTGGAGCTGACCTAAAAGAGTAAGGGTGTAGAGTACAAAACATGAGATTGAAGATAAACAGTAATTAGTAGAACACCTGGTGCAACCACAGTCACTCACTAGCACTTCTTGTGTGAAAGGTCAACAGGAATTCACCTCAAACACCAACAAGGAGACCATGGACTCCCTAAGATTACTAGATGTCTGACATCAGAATATGTATTGTTCTGTAGCAACTTTGGGACCATCAAGACCACTAAATGTCTAATGATCCCACACTATGCATGCTAAGGCTTTCCAATTCTGTCCCAACGGTCTTCAATAAATGCTGTTTTCTCCACTCCAAACATCCCTTCCCTCTCCCAACGGTCATTTTGACGGTACTGACCATACTGTCGAGAACACTGTGTGCGTGTGTGTGTGTGTGTGTGTGTGTGTGTGTGTGTGTGTGTGTGTGTGTGTGTGTGTACTCTAGTATTTTAAGCTGATTGGAATGTAACAGCAACAGGGACCTCTCTGAAGTGAACCATAGGATGAAATGCAGTATGAAATGCAAGGGTTTCACCTCAAGTAAATGCGGCATCAAATAAAAATGGTTTATTTCAAGTATAATAAAATCAGTTTGAATCAGTCATCTACCTGTTAAAGTCCATTCAGAGAGTGGAGAGCCCCATGGGAAGCATCGTTTGAAGCTACGGCCAATCAAGATCACAACACGCCTGGTTCCTGTCGGTATTCTTTGTTGCAAGCATCTAGGCGGACCTAAGGCGTGCCAGTGGCACGAAGCACGTCCTAGTGCAGTAATCAGGATCAAAAGCGTTGCTTTGTTTAGAGATCTGGCCCCTCCTAATCACGTGCTTTTGAACGATATGCAAATCAACTATGTAGGTGCTCTACTTCTCTAGATCTGGAAATTTTCCCATGGGCTCTTCGTTCTTTTGAACGGACTTTAGAACCTGTGACACAAACACACCTGGTTTAGACAAAGGGCTTGCGTTACAGGGAGGCAAAACTTACATACACTTACACATAAAATGTATTGTAAGAAAAACACTGATATTATTTGCATTGTACACAGGAATCTGGTGCAAACGACATACAGCTATGAACAACTACTACAATGCAAACTGTACACACAAACAAAAATCAACAGAAAACATACAGAATTATGAGAATAAACAAAATCAGCAACACATAACTACACGCAGGCTCAGCCAACAGAAAAATGACTGACAGACAGACAGACGGATGGACAGACAAACAGACAGACAGATGGATGGACAGACAGACAGACAGACGGATGGACAGACAGACAGACAGACAGACAGACGGATGGACAGACAGACAGACAAACAAACAGACAATACAACATTTTTGTGTGCATACGATACAACACTTGTTGCTTGACTTGTATTGATCAAGTTGAGCATACCGAGCACTTTTAGGTCGAACTGCTGACACATTCTGAGAGAGCTACGACTGTTCATGCGGTGAGAGACACGGAGTTGGCTCAGATACCGGACGGGTTGCTCAATACGATCAAACGGAAACATCCGCAGGTGAGGGGTTGATGGTTGGGGGATGTGTGGTCGAGTGTGAAGTTGCATGTTGTTGTAGGTTGTCACACATTTGATTCATCTGCTTGGAAATAAATTGTTGTTTACATACCAGAAAGGAAGTAGAGTAATGCGTAAGTCGAGTAGTATTTTATGTTTGTATGTTTGTTTGTATATGTGTCTGTTTGTTTGTTTGTTTGTCTATCTCTGTGTTAGTTCGTCTGTCTGTATGTATGTGTGTTTGTTTGTTGTCTGTCTATTTGTCTGTCTGTTTGTTACTTTGTCTGTCTGTTTGTCTGTCTGGTTTTTGTTTGTTGTCTGTCTGTTTGTTTGTCTGTCTGTCTGTTTGACTGTCTGTGTGTTTGTTTGTCTGTCTGTTTGTTTGTTGTCTGTCTGTTTGTTTGTCTGTTTGTCTATCTGTCTGTCTGTCTGTTTGACTGTGTGTTTGTTTGTTTGGCTGTCTGTTTTTTGTTTGTTGTCTGTCTGTTTGTTTGTCTGTTTGTCTGTCTGTCTGTCTGTTTGACTGTCTGTGTGTTTGTTTGTTTGTCTGTCCGGTTGTTTGTTGTTTGTCTGTTTGTTTGTGTGTCTGTCTGTTTGTCTGTCTGTCTGTTTGACTGTTTGTGTTTGTTTGTTTGTCTGTCTGTGTTTGTTTGTTTGTCTGTGTCTGTCTGTCTGTCTGTCTGTTTTTTGTTTGTCTGTCTGTCTGTCTGTTTGTTTGTTTGTCTGTGTCTGTCTATTTGTTTGTCTGTCTGTTTGTTTGTTTGTATTTGTTTGTCTGTTGTCTGTCTGTCTATCCATTTGTTTGCCTGTCTGTTTGCCTAATTGTTTGTTTGTCCATTTGTTTGTTTGTCTGTGTATCTGTTTGTCTGTCTGTTTGGTTTTTGGCTGGCTGTGTAGCTATTCTTCAGCTTTGTTATTCTGTCTGCAGAGGAACCACTATTAGGAGATCGTCCTCAAACTGTCAACCTCACAACTGTAGCCGTTGTTCCTGTGTCGAGTGATGTACCATTGGATAGCTTCACTCGAGAGCTTAACATGGCACTCAATACTATAGGTACTAACCAGAACAGACACACGCACACACACACACACACACACACACACACACACACACACACACACACACACACACACACACACACTCACCACAGTTCATCAATAAAGCTGAAGGCAGATGCTGTTAAATCAATTTATTAATACGGAATTTGTATTTGTGTGATTTTTGTCATCTCTATTTCATGCAGAAACCAGTTTGCGTCTGACCAAACAGCTGGTGCTCGATAGGTTTGGTGTTCAAGCATTTGACAGGTACAACACACCACAACACTGTTTTTGATGTCATCTGATTCACTTTGCTTGTACAGCATGCAAGAATATCGACTATTGAATTGGTTAGGGCAGCAGGAGGACAACCATCGTATTGTTCTTTATCAGACTGAATTTTCTATGTCACCGTGGACTCATCGCTGCATCCGACAAGTCTGTAATGACTGGTGTTATTTAGTAATAAGGTGTTTGTTATGGGTTGTGATTTAGGCAGACTGTATATTGATTGTTGGTCTTGCGGATTCAGATCCGGCTCCAGGAGAGGTGCAGTATGTTTTGCATGTTCACTAACTTTAGTTGGATAACAGGTGTACACACTGACACACACACACACACACACACACACACACACACACACACACACACACACACACACACACACACACACACACACACAAATAAACACACGAATAAACAAACAAATCCACACACAAATAAACACACACATACAAACACACACGTACAAACACAAACAAGCACACACACAAACAAACAAATGCACACACAAATAAACACACACAAACAAACAAATCAACAAACAAACAAATCCATAAACAAACAAATCCACACACAAAAACACACATGCAAACAAACAAACACAAACAAACAAACAAACACACAACAAGCAAACAAACAGTTATATACACACAACAAATACACAAACAAACAAACACACAAACAACACACAACAAATACATAAACAAACAAACAGTTATAAACACACAACAAACACACAAACAAACAAACAGTTATAAACACACAAACAAACACACAAACAAACAAACTCAAACACTCAAACAAACAAACACAAACAAACAAACACATACACAAACATGCATACAAACACAAACAAACACATTGAGAAGTTATTATAATAGTGAAGGGAGGTTTGTGAATATTGATGTTTTAAGATAAGTGTAACTATCTTATGTTTTACTGTGCGACTTCGAAAAGTTAAAAGAACACATTATTAGTTTGTATTCTTTGTGCTACTCAGTAATCTTGTCTTGCTTTTGGATCATTCAGATTGAGTCGCAGTTGGAACATATCTCAGTGCGGGCTCAAAAGGAACTCGTTCTGCTGCATCGAAAAGACAGTCCCGGTCCGTGTGGAACACTTGATTGGTTAGCTGCACGTGGCTGGTGCTCGGCCCACTATCATGTATGAAATGGTTGAAATATTTATTATTGAAATATTGTGGTTGCCTTGATTGTCGATTTGCTAACGAACCGGTTGTTGTTGTAGATTAGATGTCCTGACAGGATTCTACAGGGAGATCCATCTCCGGTATGTTGACAGATAGATTACATGAAATTATGTTAGGAAATCTTTCTATTGATGAATTAGAATATTTGATTTTGCAGCGTTTGACAAGAAAGAAATTAGCGGAATCTGATGGGTGCAGTAAACTGTCGAGAGCTGGTTGACTTCAAGCTTGTTTCATTTGTATGTTGTTTGCAGACGGTCTGATTTCGCTCGTCTTGCTCGCCATCTGACAGGCACGTCTATTGGTCTTGTGTTAGGAGGAGGAGGAGCAAAGTAAGCAACTGCAACAGATGGAATTATATAGAAACATGAAGTTAAACAGATGTGCATGTAGACGTACACACATACACACACACACACACACACACACACACACACACACACACACACACACACACAATCCACGCACACACCACACACACACACACACACACACACACACACACACACACACACACACACACACACACACAAATCCACGCACACACCACACACACACACACACACACACACACACACACACACACACACACACACACACACACAAATCCACGCACACACACTACACACACACACACACACACACACACACACACACACACACACACACACACACACACACGCACACACACACTGGAGCAAAGACTGAAAGCATCAATCACTGTAAAAAATTATTATTTGATGCTCTTATTTGTGTGAAATTTAACTCTAATCATTGTCTACCTTCTTGTAGGGGCTTTGCTCATGTGGGAATACTCAAAGCTCTTGAAGAATATGGGATACAATTTGATATGGTTGGCGGCACGAGCATCGGAGCTTTCATTGGAGGATTATATGGTCAAAACCAGGATGCAGACAAACTACGGGAACTCATCCGTCCGTGGTCGAAGGTTAGGAATGATGCAGTATTAGTTAATTAGTGTGTTAAGATTGAAATGTGTTTAGAGAATGGCGGCGAAGTTGGACAAACTGTTTGATCTGACGTATCCAATTACTGCCATGTTTACAGGTCAGTTAAACGTTAAACGGCTACGCAACTGTGTATATTGTTAGTATATTTGGCTTGCATTAAAACACCATAGTTACTGCTTGTATTGACTATTAGTTGAGTTACTGTCACGTTTGGTGTGATAACTTTGTGTGTACGAATGACAGAGAGTAAGGAATTCAGTAACAGTAATGTACTGTTGCAGCATTCGGCGATTATTGTTTCAGCGTTGTCTCTAGCCTCGTACCCAGGTCCTCTGGGTACAACGTTTGGTTGTCCCCAGCATACAAATGTGCTGCGTTGCGCCATGCCTTGGTTTCTGCTTAGTACAGACCCACCGTGCTTTACTGCATGAGTAGGCAGCGATTAGCTATGAAGACGATGGACTTGTATGTTGCAAAATGGGAAGTTGTTTGAGGGAAACAGGTAGGCAAAGACTGCCATATGGTAGGCATGAACTTAATTGTAACAGAAGTACTCCATTGTACCAAGATCAACGTTGGTTGTCATGCACTCCCTACTATGTCAGTCAGTAGCTGTTGGTAAAGACAAGAGCATTTACACAGCTATATATATATATATATATATATATATATATATATATATATATATATAGCTATCATGTGGTCAAGCACAGTGAACTAAGTCAGAGAGATAACCCACTTTGTCCCTTTGTGTGCCTGAGCATTTCGTGACAACAGTACATGAAGCAAAGCATCTTATACTGCATCTAAAATTAGAGTGGGCGTGGTTCTTTTAATAAAGTATATACAATTTGTCCTTTTGGTGTTTGCGTATTTGTTCGTTTGTTTATTTGTTTTTTGTTTATCTGCATGTACGGTATGTATGTATGCATGTACCTTTCAGGCTACTGCTTCTAATATTTTTGAGACTAACTCTTTTCAAGGCTCCAAAAATAATTTTGAATTTTACTTTGAATCACATAAGTTTTTGAAGTGTTGAATTGCGATATCAGTCATTTTCAATTAATTATTTGTTTAATTATTCTATCAAACCATTCAATTCTCAGTTCAACGACGCTCACCACAATACTGCTGCAAAAGTTTTCCACCAGTTGACTCTCTACAGAAGCAGTATATCACACAGAAAGTTATACTGGCATTTTGGTATGAAATCAGAGTCGTAGTTGAGAAGAAGTCGCTCACTTGTTCGCTGAGTTGCCATCTTCAGCTGCAGACTTCCATCTAGTAGCCATGACTGACAATGTTTCATGTGCATGTGTAAAGGCAAAATCCCCGACTTACAGCAATTTTCAAGGTCAAAAATATTATACTTAGTATTGTAATTTTGGGGATAAAATTTTGTAATGACTTGATAAACATTGGAAGCAGTGGGTATGTGGAATGGCCTTAGCATGGTTTATCTTGATAAGTAGACAGTTATGGACCAATAGCGGTGCTGCTAAGAGGTGCGCGTGAGGCTGAGGTGCATTGTCCTATGAGGGTACCATGACATGACGAGTGCTGTCTGTCAGTTTTTAATGAAAATGCTAGTGCCAGGTTTTGTGGCAATCTTATTGGGCCAATGGCAGTTGTGCAACTGGCAAGTTACTGCATATTCCTGTGCTTTCTACACACACACACACACACACACACACACACACACACACACACACACACACACACACACACACACACACACACACACACACACACACACACACACACACACACACACAGACACAATTTGAAGACGAGAGATTTTGTCTGGGCTTGCAAAATTCTTACTCACTTTAATTCGTTTCAGTTGGAGTTTCATCATCAAGTATGTATTTACATTTAAAAAATTATACATAATTTATGTAATTTTTGTATTTGTAAATGTGTTTATTACATTTTGTTGACAAGCTTCTTGTTTCAGGTGGTGCACTGAACAAACTAATACGAGACATGTTTGGAGAGAAGAGGATTGAGGTAATGTCAGTCTTCCTGAGAAACGAGTTGTTGCATGGTTTCATGATTGTTTTCTATTTTAGGATTTGTGGCTGCCATATTTCTGCATGACAACGGACTTGAATACATCAAAACCTCGTGTGCATCAGCTGGGGACGATATGGCCGTATGTGAGGGCAAGTATGTCCTTGGCTGGTTATATGCCACCACTGTGTGATCCTGACGACGGTCATTTGCTTGTGGATGGAGGCTATGTGAACAATTTGCCTGGTAAAATGTCGAGCTTTGAGCTAGACTTGTTAGGCAGACAGGATGTCAGGTAGGTGGACAGATACATGCACACACACAGACAGACAGACAGATAGACAGACAAACAGACAGAGAGATAGACAGACAGAGAGATAGACAGACAGACAGACAGACAGACAGACAGATGGACAGACAGTCAGAGAGATGGATAGACAGACAGAACGCGTCATTTCATCTCGTTCATTTCTGTTCATCATTATTTCACAGCCGATGTAATGAGAAGTCACGGTGCAAAGACAGTCATAGCCATAGACGTTGGAGCCGTCGACGACAGCAACCTGACAAACTACGGCGACACTCTATCCGGATGGTGGCTTCTCTTCAAGAGGTGGAACATATGGTCGTCACCAATCAAGGCAATCACAATGCCTTCATGTGTGTGTGTGTGTGTGTGTGTGTGTGTGTGTGTGTGTGTGTGTGTGTGTGTGTGTGTGCCATTATGCAATCCAAGTGTATCCTCATTGCATTGAATTGTAAGGCCACTCCAATATGATTCCTCGTTCCCGTTTCCTGTTGTCTGACTTCATTAGTCTCTCGCTTTTATTCATTATTGAATCACGTGTTTATTTTGACATTCATTTACATCAATTTTGACCCCAAATGTGTATACACATACTGTGGTGTTAGCATCCATTTACCTCTCTACCAGACTTAGCAATACCATCAGTGCGAAACTTACTCGCATCTTCTGTCTATCAAGAAGCAACAGACTATAGTATTTACGGATCATTTTATTATTGTTGTTTTTCAGTTTCGTTATGAAGTCAATTCTAACATTGTACTCTGTACAGTACACTCTCGATTATCCGGACAGGTTAGAAGTCTGGATAATCAAAAGTTGATAAATATGAACTGATTACACTCACTGTACAAGACCACATTCTGTTTCCACACTTGGCAAATGGATAAGGAGCTGCCGTTCGTTTCGGTTAGGCCCCCCTCCCCAGCCAACTGTGCACTATGCAGGAGCTATGGGCCGTGCTAAGCAATCTCCTGAGCCTGGCCAGGTACTCGCAGGAACACCAACTGCGACACCAACTGTGGTGTGGGCACCTGAAGTCCCACCAGGACCCCAGTGGCTGATGGACTCTGTTGCAGTCAGGGCCTTTGCCACCCCAGTCAATGACCAGGTACTCATTTATACTGCTGAGTCAAGAGAGGCAATTGTGTGTGAGTTTCTTGCCCAAGGAAATTATGCCATAGCTCGCCATCACTGTGTCTTGAACCTGCAACTCTGCAAGTTCCCGGATGTAAACACTCCATAGAAGACTCTCTAACCAACTAAGCCATTGCACCACACTTACTGTACATTTGTGTCACCAGAAGAGTCATCAACAGCTACCTATTTCTTGGACATAACATTTAACTTAACTCACACTCAACTCAGAGTGGCGAGAAAAAGCTGAACGATGTCTGTTTCTTTGATGCAAAAGGCCGGGAGACACAGAAATTGTCCAGATAATCGAAGGTGTACTGTACTGTATATCTATGTCCACCACATGAAATTTCACGTATTGATTTTTGTATACAGTAATTAGTATTACGGTGTGTGCTATTATTAATTAAGTCGAAAGTACAGTAGGACACCACTTATTCGACGGGCATGGGACCAAAAGGATGTCCGATAACTGAAAATGTCCGATAACTGACGCATTTTGAAAAACGACTGCAGAAGACTTAAAGAAGCTCAACATCTAATTGTACATGTAACGACTATTACAGTACAACTTCTTTGACTAGGGAGAACACTAATGGGAACTGTCAAGACTTAAAGTAACCACTAATCTTAGTCTGCATCAATGCTTTCGCTCTTCTTGCTGCAGTTTTCATCAGCAGCCCATTCAGTAGGACCATTGTGCTTACTGAAACTTCAGGTTGTTCTTCCAGGTACTGAAGAACCGTTTCTAGAGCTTCACATTTAATTTGACGACACGTGGATCATGGATACAGTACTGTATGCACAGGAATCGTATATCCTAGCGTGCGCACAGCCTCGCAGTTCAGACAAGCCACGTACCGTCGGATAATCCGTGCTGTCGGATAAGTGGTGTCCTACTGTATCTACATTAGTAAAGTGGTTTTTCAGTCATGAATAATGATCTGTATTTCCCACTCACATCTCTAGGCTTCCGAACGTTGTAACAAAGGAATCATATTGGAGTGGCCTAAGTCATTTTGTTGTTGTTGTTGTTGTTGTTAAGGTTCCAGACATGGCGGAGATTCAGTCACGTTTGGCTTATGTGTCGGGTAATCGTCAGTTGGAGGAGGTGAAGGCAATGACCGACTGTTTCTACATGAGGCCGCCAATCGACAAGTAAACTGATTGAAAGTTGATTTTTGTTTTGTTTGTTTTGCACGGTTTTGTTTAGATATAAGACGTTGGCATTTGCACAATATGATGACATTGAAGTGAGTTATTGTGTTAATAGTTTGGTTGTGATGTATGAGTGGGTCAGTGTTTGTGTAGACAGTCAGACGGATGGACAGACTGACAGACAGACAAACGGATGGACAGACAGACGGACAAATAGATAGACAGACAGACAGACAGACAAATAGATAGACAGACAGACAGATGGACGGACAGACAGACATACGGATGGACAGACAGACAGACAAAGAGATGGACAGACAGACAGACAAACAGATGGACAGACAGACAGACGAATAGATGGACAGACAGACAGACGAATAGATGGACAGACAGACAAGTGGATGGACAGACAGACAGACAGACAGACAAACAGATGAACAAACAGACTGGCAGACAAACGGATGGACAGACAGATGAACGGATGGACAGACAAGCAAATTGATAGACAGACAGACAGACAAATGGATGGACAGACAGACAGACAGAGAAACGAATGAACAAACAGACTGACAGACAGATGAACGGATAGACAGACAGACAAATAGATGGACAGACAGAGACAGACAGACAAACGGATGGACAGACAGACAAATAGATGGACAGACAGACAGACAGGCAGGCAGGCAGACAGACAAAGGGATGGACAGACAGACGGACAAATGGATGGACAAACGGACTGACAGACAGACAAACGGATGGACAGACAGACAGACAGACAGACAGACAAATGGTTGGACAGACAGATAAACAGACAGGCAGAGAGATTGAGAGATAGGCAGACAGACAGACAGGCTGGCGATAACGTCGTCATGCATACCGTTCTATAGGCCGTCGGATATCATCATGGCAAAGCCATCATTTCCGGCTGGAACGACGGAGCCACTATCACTCAAGCATCATCAATCCAGCCGCAAAAATCAAGAACCAAATCCACTCTGACGGTAAGCAGCTTTACACACCACAGGTCTCCTCTCACTGTGTATCCTCCTTCGTTTTCAGTCGGTTCGTTCGTTTACCGACTTGGCCGAGATGGCCAGCAAGATCGAACCACCTCGTGTACCACCCACTGCTCACACTGTGCCGTACATCAGCAGTTCGGACGACATGGACAGTGGAGAAGACGGTGGAGCATCGGGATCGTCAGCTCAACACAACGGGTGAATGCTATTCAAACAGTTTGTGATGTGACTGACAATCAAGTTTGTATCTTCATCACTTTTGCTTATTACGTTTGTTACGACGAGGTATTGAGTTATTGAGAGACAACCCGGAAATGCCGATTTATTGCTATACAGTTTGATTGTAATGAATAGTGAAGCATAAAAAATGATTTAATTGATATCAATATGGCCACATGTTTTTTTGAAATTGAAAAAGTTGGTTATTTTAGGAGTTAATTAATTAATTAATTGACCTGATATCTAAAGTAGTTTCATGCCCACCGTGGCTGATCGGGATACTTACTAGTAATAAGCTGCACAAGATGGCGGAACTTATAAAGTGAGTTACCGTGCAATGATTTCTTAGCATGTTTTCTGTTGTTTCTAAACTTTTAATTCGTTCTAGTATCATATAAACGTGTAGAAAACACATACGGCGGCAATGGCATGCTGTAGCTTCGAGCAAAGTTCTATACAAATACGAGGCAGTTCTACATAAGCAAGTGAAGCAATAGAAGGTATAAAATGTTGTCATAAAAATAAGCGTATACAGTGTAGTGTGTCCGTGGATATGTGGCTGTGTGTGTAATGACGAATGACATCACAGGCAGGACGTTCATTTGTGTCTGCTGCCTCGTCCTCGTCCTTTTCTTGTGTGTACCAGCTGAGCGTATGATGACATGTGACAGTTCTCTTCTGGTATGGAATCAACTGTGGGAATAGATTGCTGGTATGGTGGCTCTCGGGCTGCAGCAGTGTGTGATATTGGTTTGTTGCTTTCCACGGTTTGATTTGCCTGCTGAGCAACCGACGTAGACCTAAACGTTTGTTGCTCTCTCAATTGTCCACGTCGTCCGGTGAACGCGCGTTCGTTTTCTTTGCTCTCCTCACTGATACGTGAAAACGAACGTGGGACACTCTCAGAGGCGACTCGTCGCATGACATGGCTTGTTTTGTGTCCAACTGATAAAGGTAAAGGCTCGCTGCCACGTCGTGGTCCACTCCCTCTTCCCATTCCTCCTTGTCCTCGTCCTTGTCTTCCTTGGCCTCTATCTCTTACGAACCCGTCTTCCTTTCGGATTTCTCGGCTCTGCCGTCGGTTGCGTACGCATTGCCATCCATCCTCCTCCTTTGTTTCGTGCCTCGGTTGTTGTTGGACTTTATCTCCTGCAGCAGAGTTCGAGGTTCCACTCTGTCTGTTTCCTTGTTTCGTGCCAAATGTCCCACTCTCTACCTCGTCCACTGTTCTAGCGATCACTTTCGTTAGTTTGTGTTCCATACCAAGCACCTCCTTCCTGATTCCCAATGCTCGCTTTAGATAGCAAAGTGCCTCGTTTTTACGAGACAGCTGTGGGTGAGCGAGCAGCTTTGCCGTGTGAAACAAAGTCGTCGCTACAAGTAGATGAGATTTTCCTAAATGAAGCTCGCGTATGTTCAGTGCTCTCTTGTACATATCCAATGCTTCCTTAGCCAACCACGGGTCTCGTTTCAACCAGTGGCGAGACACGAGTAGTCCAGCTAGTTCGTTCAACACTTCGGCGACAAAGAAATGACTCATTCCGAACCAACGCTCTCGTGTAGTGACCGCTTGTCGGAGGTGTGTCTCTGCCTCGTTGAAAAGCTTTTGTCGCGATCGCAAAATACCCAAATTATAGTCGACGGTCGCTAACCCCGGAGTCGACTCAGCTGCTGTCATGTACTCTGCGGCTTGCTTCAAACATACTTCAGCGTCTTCTGTCTTATTGCCTCGTGCATACAGCTGACCTAATGCATTAAGTATCCGGCCTTGCAGCTCGTATTCACGTTGGCCTTTCGACTCAATTAGAGCGACTGTTTCCAATGCCATGCTGTACCATTTCTCGGCTTCTTGTATCTCCAGTTTGTAGAGGAATCTGTGGCCGATGCTTTCCTGTATTTCGGTTAGTAGGAGGTGGTTGTATCGTTGTTCTTCGTGGCAACGCTTCATGTCTTCCAGTGCATCCTGAAGGACAAGTAAAGCGTCATCGAACTTATGGCGTTCAGCCAGGAATTGCCCAACTGCTTGTCCCGTTGCTGCAAGCTTTTCCAACTCATCAGTTTGGGAGGATGCCGAACTATCGGGTACATCTTCATCGTTTTTCACTGGAGCCAAATGACTTCGTTGTGTCTTCAACATGTGGAGATAAACTGTGCTCTCATCGTAGCCACCATCATGTAAGACGTTCCAATACTTCAGTAAGTCTAGTTTTAGTGGGTTCTTCCCGGCATCGCTTGTCAGTTGTAGAAAAACATCAGGCTCTGTCAGCACCTTGCACAGAGACTCTGTTTCATTGGCTTCCAACAGTTGCCATGGCAACTCTTCTGCTCTACGTCGAGAATGAGGCAAAGATGTGAAATAATCAACAAGAAATTTGTGGTAAACGTTTGGATCAGCGGTCGTGGTGTCACCGTTTGATGTTGAAAAGAGATTGTTTGTTACTGCTTCTTGCAGGTGGCTGTGAAAGAAGGTGAGCATTCCTCCCGGCTTCTCAAACAATGCATCCATCACTGCAGATCGAAGGAGAGCGAGCATGGCCGATGTCACCTCATGTTTGTTGTCATACCCACGCCGTACGAGAACAGTCAGAATTTCTTGTTCACTGAGACCATGACGAGATACAGCAATCAGTCGAAGTAGATCTGCCACCCAGTTGTCATAGAGATTGCCGCTTTTCGGGAGTACACATTCAGAGCTCGAACTCCAACCGTAGTCTTGACACCAGCGGAAGATTATGCGTGACCAGAGATCCTCGATGGACGTTGACTTCAAGTAATGATCAAGATGCTTGTCGACATCCTTGAACTTGCCAAATAATCTCATCTCATTGGCTAACGCAGCCAGGAAGAGAGGTCGACTACTAAGATCACAGCTTGTGATTTTCTTGTATTGATGCTCATTGAGCTCTTTCCTATGCATGACAAGATGCTGCTGCATCACTGATTTTTTGTCATCATCGTTGCTAAGCAATGGCAGTTGATGTATCTCCACGTCTCTTCTCTGTTTCAAGACGAGAAGCTTTGGATGATCAACAGCCATGGTGATGACAAACAAGCATTGCTTTGGCATTGATTCAGGAAGGAACATCAACTCGGAGTTTTTGTAATCTTCACTTGACATTTCTTCTAATCCGTCGAGCATGATGATGGTCGGACCGAGATTGAGAGCGCCGTGAAATGCCTCGAGTGCAATTTGTGTGTTCGCTGAATTGGAGTCTCCCTCTGTCGGTGTCATGTACGATCCTGTGTGGAAACGACGGATCTCTGCTGTGCAGTATCGAAGAAAACTGAGAATATCCGAGCTTGCTGCGCTGCTTCCTACGTAGTAAGATAGAAACGCAATTTCTGGTGCACTTCCTGCAATTGCCTTCATCCAATTGGCAACAACCGACGTCTTGCCACACCCACGCTCTCCTTCTACCACGACGACTTGCGTCTTCGTCTCTTTTCCATCAGACAGTCTGGCAACATAATGAGTGAGATTCTCACTGATGCGGCTGATGTGTGGAGTTTGAGCAAATGCTCGTCGTCTCGTCTCAGCAAATGATTCATGAGCTGCCCATTCCCTGAAGAGATCTCCCTCATGGTTTGCGAAGCTATCAGCCAACTGTGGATACTCATTATTAATCACAGTCATCCAATCGTCCAACAACATCTTCCCGAGTTCCTCGACCGTATTAAATCGTCTCACAGCCAACCGACTCTTCACTATTCTCTCCTTCAACGCACTCATCTGTTTCTCTGCAAACTCGCTCTCGGCACCAAACACTGCTAGTCTTGCTTGCCTCTCCTCGTCGCTCAGATCAGAAGGCAACCGAATGGCTACAGCTCCAGGATCTCGCATATAGAAATACGCACATGCGGCGTTGCTTTCCTCCTCAAACGCAGCTTGTATGACCTCCAACTCGGTGATACTTTTGTGTTTGAATTCCTCCCTTCGAAGCCACTCAAATCCATTCATTTGTGCAATCGATAGATTTTTTTCAAACCACGTAGCAGATGGGTGGTCTGCAGGCGCATTAGGCGGTAGGTGTGATCCATATCGCTCGCCAAGCAAACACACAAAGAATGGCGACGACTTCCGAATGTAGTCAAGACAGAGTTGGATCACGTGACCTTGACTGCTTTGGGACTCGTTGATGCCCCAGCGAAGATCTATCGGCGCGAAGTACGTTCCTCGTTCGTGACACGCTTTGTCGAGTCTGGGAAAGACGTGTTTGACGAGATAGTCGCGTTCTTCTTGGAAGTCACAGAACGTCGAGCTCACGAACGGTCTTATTGGTTGCCGCCAACTGAACTGCCGCTGAGCATGACTG
>NC_085099.1:1717093-1719593 GCF_963422355.1 Corticium candelabrum | reverse complement strand
TTGGTTGTTTGTATTCATTAAAAGTTGGTTGTATAACTATTTATTGTGTTGTGTTCTGTGAGACTTAAAGTAGTTGTTGTGTTGTAGACGAAACGTACATGGAGTACCACTGGAGAAAATTCAGATTATGCTTGAACGATACGAGCACAACGTCACTATTGAATCTCTTTTTGATTCTCAACGATCGATTAGCAGCTTGTCTCGTTCATCTCTTTTGTCGCGTCCCAATGATCGTCACTCAGTAAAGAGAACAGACGAGAAGAGTCTCTTGTCACTCCCAGTGTCAACAGAACAGCTTGATTCTGGATCTGGACCGTTGTCTGGTCAGATGTCATTTAATCCGTCGTTGCTACGTAGCGGCTCACACAACTCGATTAGTGATGAAACGGTGCAGACAAAGAAGGAAGAGGTTGTTTCTGAGCCACCTCAGCAGATGGTCAAAGGGCAGAGTCACACGAAAGCAAGTGATGTAGAAGTGCTACCACCATTGGAGTCTGACAATCATGATGTTGTCGAGGTGAACGAGACGAGGAAGGAAGAGCTTCTGCCTCAACCAGCAAAAAGAATGAAAGAGAAAAGTCTTTCATCACTTCCAGCATCCGCAGAAAAGCTCGAATCTGGAACACCAACACCTCGGCAGAAGGTCAAAGTGCAGAGTCACACGCAAACGAATGAAGTAGATGAGTTACCACCATTAGAGGCTAAAGATGAGGTTGTTGAGATGAAACAGACGAACAACGTTTCTGGAGCGATGGGTCTATATTCCAGCTCATATAGTACGGGATTGTCAACTGGTGAAGTTAGACCCCCAAGTTCTAATTTTAACAGCTCACTATTGAGCTTCAAATCAAATCCAGTGCCATTGCCAATGCCATTGCCTAATGTCAGTCTTCCACTTCCACTACTAGGTTCATTAAGTAGTGGGAATCAACAAGGACCGATCGTGCCTGTGAGCATGTCTGGTGATTTGCAGGGTTCTGGTGTTTCTATTAATGTGTCCACAGCTGATTCGTTGGCTCGGCCAGTATTTAGTGTCAACAGTGTGGCTCCTGTGGTGGCTTCTGTTGAACTTCTGGGTTTACCAAACGCATCGAATGACACGCAGTCAACTGAATTGGTTGCAAATGCAGCCTCGAGTGTTAAAGAGTTAGCAGTTTCTCAGTCTGAGTCATTTCAAGACAATAGCCGTGTGCGAGAGACTGAAAGACTGGTAGGATCAGTACTTTCTCAGTCGTCAAGTGGAGAGGCTGAACCACACAAACACCAGATACCAATCACGGCTGCAAGCATATCGTCAGTACCATCACCTGCCCTACCAAATCAACTCATTCCATCATCAACTTGTTCATCTGCTTTAGAATATGTTCCAGTGGCAGACCCGACGGCATCTTTGTTTGATAGCTTGCAACGGCAAGGAAGCAGCACGTCAATACCTGCAAGGCTAAGTGGAAGCCAGTCGTACATCGCCAGTCTGAGTGGATCTTTGTCACCTCATGCAGCAACCGGATCTGGTGTTCTCTCAAACGAAGAATTTCTTGAGATGCTGAAGAACGAGTTAGACAATCAACCAGATGATGCACCAAATGAGCTTTCTAACGAAGAGAATCACATGGACATTCATGCCATCAATGAACTCGACACTGAGTATGAACAATTTAATCGTCTTGTGTCTGATGTGAAGAGAAGCACAGCAAGCATGAGTGCAAAATTCACAGAGAGAGACATTCAGCAGCCGACATCATATGACTTTGTTAATCCTCGGGGTAGTGTTGGAGCTTTAGGAGCAGAAACAAATGGCGATCAGTTGTTGGCTCTTCCAGACGTTGAACCAAAAAGCATTGCTCATAATGTCGTATCTATAACAGTTGGAGGGAACGAGAGTAGCCATGAGAGTGAGCAAATGATTTGTGGATCAAATGGGATGCAAGTGAACAGCTCGGATGCATCTGTCATTCACCAACATGAAAACAGAGACGTTGTGGAGACGTTGAGTGGTGCAGTCATGATGTCTCATGATGTCAAGAGTTTGAATGATCCTGGAGTTGTGCTGGTTAGTGAGGGTCATGATGTCAAAAGTTTGAATGATCCTGGAGTTGTGGTGGTTAGTGAGGGTGATGACAGTTGCAGAGAGAATGACAAGTCGATGTCTCTTACTTACAACAGAGACAAAGACACGTCTTCTGTTAGTCATGGAATAGCAGAAGAAAAGGGTGCAACACTAGACCAACCAAGTCATTCTGTGGATCATGATCAACAACCATCCAGTCTTTCTAACAAAGTTCCTGTCAGTTCTCCTGATGCACCAACATTCAGCCAGCCAGGAATTGCTGCCGTAGCCGACACATCAGTGGAAACAAGCATTTCAATCATGAGAAGAGAGGCTCCTCATACAGTCGAACATCCAAATATAACTGCATCGCTTGACTTTCTCACGTCGTGCTTTCCCGATTACGATCGTGATACATTGAGGCAAATGCTCGAGGAAAATCAATACGATGTC
>NC_085099.1:1689593-1714593 GCF_963422355.1 Corticium candelabrum | reverse complement strand
ACAGAACAGCAAAATCCAAATTTATATATATATATATATATACAAGAGCAAAAGCCAAATTTCATGTCTACATTTTGATAACAACTAACTACAGTAGTGAGTATGATGCAAGCCAACAAATAAAGAAATTAAACTAAATGTTGATATCAGTAATTACAAAAAAGATTGAAATCAAATAAGAATGAATGACTAAAATCTAAATGTTGGGTCGACCTCTTGCTAGAGCATGATGTCCGACCGAAATTGTCATAAATTCCACTCTGTTATACTGTTTTAGATGTGGGTGGTGTTTATCAAGAGACGGATGCACCCGCCTATGTTGATTTTCGTGCGGAAGCGCAGCTGCATGCGAAACAGAGGGAAGAGTGTTTGCGTAAGGCGGCGGAAGCGTTTGCGAAGAAGCAAGGAGAGTTATCGCAGTATTACTTGCATCAGGGACAATTGCACACGGAGAAGATGCACGAGGCGAATAGAAGAGCGTCGGCGAAGATATTTGAATCAGAGTATGACGAGATGCTTGTCATCTGTTTGGCTGTTTACGTGTTGCTGTCCACTAGTCTATGTTTGTCTTTTTTGTTTGTCTGTTAGTCTATTTGTTGGTTTGTTTGTCTCTTTGTCCATTTGTTTGTTTGTATGTTTGTTTGTCTGCCTACCTGTCACTCATCTTGTTTGTTTGTTTGTCTGTCTGTCAGTCTTGTCTGTCTGTTTGTCTGTATGTCTTTTGGTTTGTTTGTTTGCTGTCTATCTGTCAGTTGTCTAGTCTGTTTGTTTGTCTGTTTGTTTTTGGTTTGTCTGTTAGTTTGTCTGTCTACCTGTGTCAGTCGTCTAGTTTGTTTGTTTGTCTGTTTGGTTGTCTGTCTGTCTGTCAGTCATCTTGTTTGTTTGTCTGTCAGTTGTCTAGTCTGTCTGTTTGCCTGTTTGTCTTTCAGTTTGTCCGTTTGTTTGTCTTTCTATCTCTACCTGTCTGTCTGTCTGTCTGTCTGCTTGTCTATCTGTCTGTCTTTTGTTTGTCTGTCTGTCTCTGTCTGCTTGTTTGTTTGTCTGTCTGTCTGTCTGTTTGTCTGTCTGTCTGCTTGTCTGTCTGTCTGCTTGTCTGTCTGTCTGTCTGTCTGTCTGTCTGCTTGTCTGTCTGTCTGTCTGTGGTCTGTGTTTGTGTGTGTCTGTCTGTTTGTCTGTCTGTCTGTCAAAGAAATATATTTTCATAATCGGAACTACAGACTTGGACAAAATTATAGGGACAACTGACATTTTTGTGTCTAGTCTAACTTTGGCACTGAATTTTTCTCTAGCAAAACCAAACGTTTTTCGAATTTCTTTCTTCATGGATTGCGCCATTGTTAGTATGTAACATAGCTTGAGTTCAAGACTGCAGCTGTACTTACTACCTACTGCGCATCTAGTTTGCTTTGAAGAAGGAAGACGGCCATTCCTACTTTTCTTGTCTTCGTACACGTTCATTGCTCTTGGATGCTCATTCTTGGCATACAATCTAAGAATGCTCTGTAGTAGAGAGTGAAAGCAATTTGTGGGTCCTTTTATCAACATTATGAAAAAAAGGCGAATCATCTGTTTTGCGCATTGATTTCGCGCATGTCATCACAATTTGAATTGTTTTGCCATTTTAATCAATAAACAAACTTCAACGTATTCAAAAATCATGGGACACTAATTAATTACAAAAAATCCTGCTAAGACAAAAACTAAAAAAGTTATAGCAACAAAAGAACATTGACATGCCACTTTCGGTCCACGTTTTACGTAGCAAAATCTCAAACTGCTACCGCCAAAATGTCAGCTGCACTAAAACCGCTGCCATTGAGACCGCCAAACTTAGGCGATAAGTTAGCCTGAACGTTCAGCTGCACGCAGTTGCAGAGTCTTGTTCCGTGCGATATTTCACGAGTTGCAGCGATGCCTGATGCGAATCCAATCGAGAACTTGTGGCATGAACTCAAAACTGCTGCCAACCGTCGGGAACCGAGAACTGCAGCTGAGCTCTGGAATGCTCTACAAGAGGTGAGGCGGGAACACTCGGTACTGAGGAACTGGTGAAGGGCTTCAATTTTCCTTCGCGTTATTAAAACCGGCTTTTTTAAAAGCCACTAAACAAAATCAGAGAGAGTCTAACTTACGACGCTTACACAAACATGACGTCATACACTTAGGTCTCGTTTTCCGCAATGCGAAACGTAAAGAAAGCAATTTAGGGTCTACAGTATTCTCAAGAAACCTAACAATCAACGCGGTAACTATTAAGTTCTTAACAATATTGATAGTTGGTAAATTGTGACCTAATTATTGTGTTACTACATACCCACAGCGGGGTGCCCCTATAATTTTGTCCAAGTCTGTATTACAGGCTAAATCAGAACTATTACAAGCTAAATCAAACTACGCAACTCTTAACTAAAAGTCTAATATATGATACACTACAGTTGACCCTGAGAGGGTCTTACAATAACTATTTATTAACTAATGAACAAAAACTGAAAGGTGTTCAGTTCTGAACTGCGCTGTCTGTCTGTCTGTCTGCTTGTCTGTGTCTGTCTGTCTGTCTGTCTGCTTGTTTGTCTGTCTGTCTGTGTGTCTGTCTGCTTGTCTGTCTGTCTGTCTGCTTGTCTGTTTGTCCGTCTGTCTGTCTACTTGTCTATCTGTCTGTCTCTGAGTCTTTGTCTCTCTGTCTTTTCGACTCTCCACTTTGTATTATACAAATGTTCTCTTTCAACGTAGGAACGTCGGTAAACCCCCACTTGAATTTATGGATCTACACATGCTTCACGTTACAGAAGCTATAGAGGCTCTTCAAAACACTTTTGCTTGCATCAAAGCAGGTAGACAAACACCATACTTCACATCTTGTTTGACTCACAATTGATTTTGCCTCCATTCTGTTGTCTCTCGTAGTTGAACCACAACGTCGTCCGCGTCATCTTACTGTGGTGACAGGTAAAGGGCTACACAGTAAGAGTGGAAGAGCCAGAGTGAAGCCTGCCGTTATTAACTATCTGAGGCAACATGGATACAGGTCACTACTGTAGTATATAATGTAGACCCACTCGCTATAGTTAAGAATGCCCGGTTCTGGTATGATTGATTATTATACGGGAACTGGGGCGATTAAATGTGGGTGGAGGTATGTCGAACTGCTGTCGTGGTAACCCGTTTGATGTGTTTGCAGATATCAGGAGGTCAATGCCGGCAGGATTAGAATAGATGTGTGATGTTACATCACAATTGAGTGGACTTGTAAGGTGATATCACTTAGTAACGTTTATTTTTAATTAAATTGAAACATTCGGGACATTTCGTTCTGCGTAAAAGTTTTATTAGTGTACAATTCTACGGCAATAAGGCTCGTTTAACAGTAGCAGTTGCACACGCATTTGTGCGTTGCACCAAGACGTCTCTGGTGTTAACATGCTGGTCTTAAAATACACGGTCTTAACATACGGGTCTTAACATACGGGTCTTTAAGTATCCGGGTAGCGGCTTGATTTCAAATGCGTGACTGCTTTGCAGTGTGGGTGTGCGTTTGATATGATTGAAACTTGTTCGCGTAAAAAACTAAGGAGTCTTCGCCACGACTCTACGTCGGCTCTACTTAATCCGAACGCAGCGACGACAGCAACTGCGAAAAGCGGCGACAATCGTAAACGACAGCGAACAGAAGAAGACAAAGACATCTACAGTAAGCACGAAACCCTAAGCAATACACTTAGTGCTTTTAGGATTGTCGATTTTGTTAATACTTTTGAGTATGTTAGTGTGCGCATGCGCAGAAAAGATTTTTAGATTGTGATTGTTCCTTACTTATTAGGTGACTCGTCGATTGGCTGTTTGCTCTCAAGCGTTCCTCTCGTTGCCGAACGCTTCAATGTTCTGGAAATGATCGGACGAGGTTACACGCGCTATTTCTGTTGCCATGCCGACTATTTCTTTCGATTCGTTGCCGTTCAGGTACGTTCAGTCACGTCTATAAGAGTCACGTGACCGGAAATGTAAGAAAACTCTACGCTCTGAAACACGTTGTGCCAACCAGTTCTCCTAGAAGAATTAGCAATGAGTTGAAATGTCTGAATTTGTTGAAGTAAGTGTTTTGGAATGTTTGATGGTTCGAGTTGATATCAATTAATTGTGTGGGAAATTTGTAGAGGCAGAGAGAATATTATTGCCATCGAGACGTGTTTGAGGTGGAAAGATAATGTTGTGATAGTGCTGCCATTTGTTTCTCATCAGAACTTCAAGGTGTGTGTGTGTGTGTGTGTGTGTGTGTGTGTGTGTGTGTGTGTGTGTGTGTGTGTCACTGTGTGTGTGTGTGTGTGTGTGTGTTCACAGTTTCATGTATCACACACATTCGTTTCTCACGATTACTCAGTGATGAGACTGAGCAAGTACAAGGACAAAACCCGTAAATGTACACTCAATAACATACGTTCATCAGTTAGATCCCTATTTGTTGCATGTCTCTTTCCCATCATACAGACTCAGGGTGGGCGGGCATTACCATTACCCATTTCCATTTATGTACACGTGACACCACAAGTGAGCAGGCAAAGATGTTACTCAAGGAACAAAACAAATCAGCATTAGTCTATAGTGGTAATAGACAAGACAGTCACACAATATACCGTGTATTTGAGGCGAGCAGACATGGACACCGAAGAAGTTGAGACGTATGATCCACATGCTCTGGTTGTATCGCACATGCACATTACAAGAATAATGGTGTTGGTGAAATCCAGGCGTCCTGTTGTTTGGATGCGGGCGGGTGATGAGAAACAGACGTGCAACAAATATGGTAGGGGCCTAGCAAGCCATCAACTCAGTGACTCATTATGACATCTCGAAGTCTCACATGCTACATACATGATACTTTGAATATAGAATGCTCAGACATTGGACTCTGGCTGGGTTGTTAACATAGACTGGCTGTTTGTGATTGGCAGTGCGACTATTTGTTATTCGTGCCACACAGATTTCCTTGTATAAACACAGCGACGCCATCCATTGTTCTAGCATCACTCAAACTTCAAATTCGTTGCCAATACAAGTTGCAAAACTATTGTGAAGTCTCTCTCTCCTTGATAACTCAGTTACACAACATCATGACAATTTTGAGTTGTCACAACAAGGATGCCATTGCCATGGTGATGGTGCCAAGTGTGGTACTTGGCATTCATGGCTAGCTTACTACTGTTATGTACTGTATTCGCCTGTAATAACACTCATGCCCAAGTATAAGCCCAGGATACGCATGCAGACAAAACAAAATGGGGTCCGCAAAACATTTGTCTCCATCTGTGTGCGTTTGATGAGCTGGTGTCAGTGTTAAGTGAAAGTGCTTACCGCTAGACTCGTGTCTTCGTTGCAGTTACCTACCCAGATGCTTCTGACGGGCTTCAGGCCGACCATGTGTGTATAGTGTTTAGTTTCCATGTGTAGGATAGATAATTGCAAGCATAAGTATTTAGATGATGACTGGCCAAATGACAGCATTTGCGACCATGTATACGCCTAGGACCAAAATAACGCCCATGCCCTAGTATACGCCCAGAAAAGTGTTTCTTTTCTATACGCCCAGGGCATTATTACGGGCGAATACAGTATTCTAATTGCTGCAGCTACTGCAACTGGTCTATCTGATAGTAGTCTATAAACAGCAAACGGTGTATAAAGCATTTAGCAATCGTTGATCTAAGGGCACCATAAATACCAATTTTCGAGCTTTGGGCTTGATGAATTTGTTGATATCAATATTACTCAAGTGACTTCAGAGACTGATTTGGGGCCAGAATTTTGGCACCGGCCATAAATAGGGCCGGCGACACCACAACTGTCGCCGCTGATGCAATGTGAAAGGGTCTGGCTGACTTCATTGACTTACCTCTATCTAATTTTCATAGTTTTGTTGCTAGCAAGCCATTCACGTTTGTATTCTGTTGTTTAGGACTATGTTGGTGATATGAGTGTCTCCGAAATGCGTGACTACGTGCGTGGACTTTTCATCGCTCTGAGAGGCGTTCACTCCATGTCGATCATACATCGCGATATCAAACCGAGCAACTTCCTTTACAACAGGCAAACTAAAGAGTAAGTAGAACAACGCACAACAGTCAAACCTACACTGCAAATCGTGTATGACAGCACACACACTTACCTGACCATCTCAGAGCTGCAGGCACAACTTTAAAGGAGAACTCTCACCAAATACTAAAACTTGTTGAAAGAAAGATACAAGGCCTGGTATCTTCCTGCAGGAAAACTATGGTCCAGACAGCCACAGAAGCAGAGAATGGGCAACGAGTTGTTCAGACGATTCCCTGTATGTACACAAAGTCTTACTCTCTCAAAGTAACTACTTTAGGTTTCACCTTACCAAGTGCTCCTAATGCACCCAAAATTCAGCGAGACATGATCTGTGAACTAATCTAAGAAGGGTCTCCTTCTGAGGTTGTATTGCCACAGTCGATACTTGTGTGATAACTTTGGGGTCCCAGTTTGTTTTAGTTAATAAATCACAACTTGACACCATATGTCTCACAATCCTTACCTTGAAATGTGCACAGATATCGGTCTTCCTTGCTAACCAACAATCAGAGTTACGCTCATGCCACATACGGGTACTAAACACGCCTATGCAGGTAATTTCAATGCTTTATTTCTTCGTTACGGTAAACTTCTGCAGTAAACGGTTGGAAAGGGTTGTGTCATGAAGTGACAGCTTTCATCTGAGAGATGGTTGATTTTGGTGAGAGTTCTGCTTTAATTGCTGTGATTTTAGACCATACTAGTTGGCCTACAAGTACGCATGCTCGTAGCGCACGTCAGGTAGTAGCTGGTCTAATTAAATGCAGCAACCAAGTAGACTACTTTTTAGGCAAGAGTCTCTACTGGGCAGTGGGTGGGTGATTGGGCCATTCAATTTTTGCATTGGTGTACGTACTACCTGGTATTTGTGTTTCAAACTTTGTCATTCTAAATATCAAAAAATTGAAAGCATAAAAATAAAGATCTAAAACGTACAATTAGAAAAAAATGGAATGACAAAAGAAACATCAAATATTACAATGCAAAATTGAATGGCCCAAGCGCCCACTGACGATTACTGCTGTTTGTTACCGAGACTAACATGTTGGACTGCATGCCCAGTGTCTAGATGGATTGCCTAATTTGTTGTCTGTAGGTTTCGACTGATTGATTTTGGACTGGCACATCTTCCACCTGCCAGTGAAGCTTCGGTCGGTGACTTCGTTGATGAGGATACAACGACGACATGTGGACCATCAGTTCCCACCACAGTGAGACGCAGCACTCGCCTCGTCTCTCCCTCATCGTCAAAATCTAAACAAACCGGCTGCGTGTCGTTGTCCACCCGAACCTCGAGTTTACATTCGTCACTCAAAGACGGTCCTAGTAAACACAACAGACACACGTCGGATCGAAAACGTATCCGTCAACGTTCGGCGTTCTCAGCCATTCCTTTTGTATCGTGTCATTCCAAGTTGGAACTGAGACTGTGTCCGACGCGTCACAAACTGAACGAAGTGTGTAACGTCTGCTGCTCAAGACCAAGTCAGGAGACACCGCGGGATGGCACCCCCGGGTTTCGAGCACCCGAAGTCTTGATGAAATCGCCCGACCAGTCGGCGGCCGTCGACGTCTGGTCGGCTGGCGTCACGATGCTCTGCATACTGTCATCGTGCTATCCGTTTTTCAAAGCTCAGAACGACATGGAAGCATTAGCTCAGATTGTCACCGTGTTCGGCAGCCATCAGTGTGTCAATGCTGCTCGCATCATTCACAAAGACTTGGTGTGCAGTCCGGAGGTGACCGGATGGGACTTGAAGGGGCTATGTCGGCTCCTTCGATACGGAAAGGATCCCACGCCGTCGTGTGAATGCGGCAAAGGGTTGGGGGAGAAACGCGAGTGTTGGAGGTGTCTATCGGACGCAGCCTATGAGTTTCTAACGAGATGCTTGGATCTTAACCCTTTCACACGATTCACAGCTGAACAAGCTCTAGCTCATCCGTTTCTACTCGATTAGAATTATTACGTATAATACTCGATTTGTAGGTAATTTATTTTATAAGAAATTAGTGAACTCACACTTTATTAATTATGTACAGTGATTGAATATAGACAAACAATACATTGAACCCGAACCACCAAATTGATCAAAGTTTCACTCATTTAGACTGACACGTGATAACACCACATGACAGTACCACGTGACAACATAACCATAGCAACCACACAATTCTCGAGTATCACTTCATGTCACATTTATCTGCACAATAACATTACCCTACAATGAGTCTACTTAGCATAATATCTTAACAAAAATATCAGGAAAGCAACCACACGGTATCCAACAACCGCGAGCACAGTCCATTGAACCAGAAACAGAATGTGTACAAGGGGTATATAAAATTCATTGATATCAACAGTTAGTCACGTGGCTGTAAACAAGATGACGATTACTACGATGATGATGACGAGCACGAGTATCACGCAACATTGCTTTTTATCTGGAAAGAAAACGAGAAAAGTGAGCACATTCGCGTACCGATCACCGGGAAAGTACCGACCGTCTGACAGTTTTAGCGCACGATCCACCTTTCGCATGACGCCCTTCAGTTTGTTATCTGTTCGGTCCATGTCGTTGTCGAGATCATCCAACATTCTAGTCAAATATTCGGTTGTTATACATTCGAACTTGCGAACACGCAAATCGAGTTCGAAAACTCAACACGTCTCGACAATTTCCAATAATCAAATGTGCCCTTGTGTTACCTCGCACACTACACTACTACAGTACAGTAATACTGAGTATGTACAGTATCACTATTCCAATCATTTTCCCGATTCACCTCACACTACAGAGTGCCAGACACTCAAATTTAGTGTGTACATTTAAGTTTTTAGTTAGGATAAAAGCTGCATTTACAATATGCGAAAGGGTCACAACACACCCAAATAGAATGAGTTCCATTTGAGCGTCACTCCTAAGTATCATCTAGATTTCAACCGATCACAGCCAACTAGAAATGTACGTGTTGCTTCAGTGAGCCTATGGTTCATGGTTACTGATTTGGATGCTGTACTCAAGGTGAGCAGGTCTAGACTGTGTAGGGAGCTGTCCTTACCTGTGGATGCATGATCAGCTGCACGATGTAGACCCGCATTCACAGGAGAACACATGGAAATAGATTTTGAGCGCACGCTGGCGATCCAGCAGAGTTCAAGAATACATGCAGCGATGCCTTGCTGAAACCATATTTCGAATGGTACAGTACAACGCGTGTGATGTGACGTGACTCAATGCATGCCACTCTCACGCACGATGACGATAGGATGGAGCAGGACGCTTGAGTGTTGCATATTGTCAACGCAGCTTAAAGGTTCAGAAACAGAGAACACTTAGGAAAGCCCATGTTACATAACCATAAAGAAGTACATATGGCAAGCTGCGATCATGTCTCGTTTAGTGGTGCCTCATTTCCTGCATTCACACTGAGTAACATGAGGTAACATAACTGTTGCCTGCTAGTGCCCTCTAGATTACCCTTCAACTATTCAGAAACCATTGTGGTGCATGAGTACAGGTGTTACAACCTCATGTCAGCAAGACCGAAAGTCTATCAGAACGTGGATCAAATGAGAAGCATAGACATGATAGAAAGTATCAGCATAAACTGGACTGTGTCTCTCAATGCATGCTTACGTCCCAGCATGACACAATAACTATTAAAGAAACTGTTAATAGAGTAGAGAGTTGACAGTAATTTGAATGATGACTCGATCAATCAGCAATTATGTAAGACACCTTATTGCATTCTATTTCCCTATTCTTGCATATTCATCATCCAAAATGTTGCATAATGTTTGTCAATCACTCTCAGCAAATTGACCTACCCCCTACAAACACACCCACGTGCTACACATTTCCATAAACGTTGTTGTAAACAAAAAAATGGCTAAAGTGGTGAGTCTAGTTTCGAACAATCAAAGGAAAAGGTAAGTGATTAAACAGGAATACACCAACATGTATTTCAAGGTTCTCGCTAAAGATTTTTGGGAGGGTGGCATGATTGGCAGGTTTAGGATGCACGGGACACGTGCACTGGAGCCGCAAGTGAGATAGACTTTGCATTGTAGCTATTGCGTGTAACGTCCATTCAAGTGCCCTTGCAAGGACATTAACTTTGATCACCAGTAAGCCCTCCTTAGTGATGTTCATCGATTGCGCATGCAAGTTTCTAGACGGAACTACAGAAAATCTGTCTAGTTAGGTGTTGATTGACGTTAACCACTGTTGTTGAAGCCATGACTAGTCTAGAGTAGATTCTAGGTGTACACTTCCCGTACAAAAGGTGTACAAAAGGTGTGCTTTCCGGGTCACTGGACGGGCATCTGGGACTAGAATCAGAGGCATCCAGGACTGCAAGGGACTGCAATTAACACGTGTGTATGTCTGGAGCAACCCTATCATCCCGTGTTACTTTGCAAGAGACTGCGTTTATGGCTATTGTCACCTTTAGTATTGTGTTTTGGTAGCATAGAATTCTCAAACATTCCTTAGCTGTAAGTAGCGAAACCCTGTATTGAAATAGGAAGAATGTTTACTGTACAGTGACCTGTTGACAGAGTCCCTGCAATAGACTATTGGGGGTCTCTATGAATAACGATCTCCCCCATCTAGTGTGTTACCAAGAACGTGACACAATAAACGATTGTTGGTACCCATTGCACCCTCCAGCGTCTTCAACCTCCAGTGTCTTCAACCTCCTTACCATCTACCATCTATGTCTCTCTAGGCATCACATCATTCATCAATACAGTCAGAGGTTGACAAATTAGGGTTACTGCATAAAGAGACTCCCTAAGGCAATAAGTTGGCGACTTAAATACGTCAACTGTGTCAATCAGTGACCAACTAATAAAACATTTTATTTCACTATATTCCTGCATATTCATCATCCAAATTGTTTCATACTACTTGGCATTCACTCTCAAACAAAAACCCAGAAACAACAAAAGACTGGTCCATCCCTGCATGTTGTAACCTTCTATGAATACTTGAAAACAGACCTTGTGGCTAAACTGGCAAGACAGGTACCTCCTAATAAATCAGAGATAAGTCCTAGCTTACAAAGACACACATACACAATGAGTTAGACTCACTGGCCTATGAATAATGATTAACCATCTAACTTGCATTGCCACCAGAACTTGACACAGTAAACTATTAGTTGGACCCACTGGCACTTACTGCAGCCTGGAGCCTCAAGTCTGCTCACCATCTACCCCTTTAGACATCACAGAATCCCCACAATCAAAACACAACGATAAACACACATGCCTACATTCCACTGCGGGTACACTCACATGCATGTGTTCGCCAGATGTCAAAACGCGCAGCCATATGACTGCACAGACCTGACCCCATGTCAACAACCAGAGGTGAGAGACAAACAATGTAACAACATATGCGAGCAATCAGACGAGACTGACGACACACAATTGACTCAAACACGGACGTAATCGAAGTGCACTCTAGATAGCAAGTAAACTGCGGTACAGTACCATTAGTACCATCCTTACGATTACACGCCGACTTACACTGCTTGTTCTTCCAACTCGTCGCCGATTTGTTCGCCCATCTGTTTCAACACGCCGACGCTCTGCCCGACCACGTCCAACTGCTCGTCCTGTTGGTTGATCATTTGCTACAACGCACAGCCCGCCACTCGCATCGCGACTTATGATTGGTCGCCGCCTTGCTACAAACTCACCTGCTGTTGTTGCAACTGCTCTTCAATGAAATCTTGATTATTCCTCTCGAGCTCGTTGTCTAGCCGCTGGTAGCGACTCTGTGCCTTCCCACTCCCACCCGAACTCCCCATCAGGTCCTTCCGTCAACACAGGAACCACAACAGTGACCTAACGAGAACTAGGTGTACGCGGGGCGCAGACACTGACCTTTCTTCGGCTCTGTTCTATTTTCGCTTTAGTGGCGGAGCTGTTCGTGTGGTCGGCGATTCTTTTAACCTCCTGCCTCATCTCGGTAACAAACTGTCGCCTCTTTTGGATTTCATCCGCGTCGAGGCGGAATTTCGCCGGATTTCTCTCAACAGCGCGTGTAGCTAGTCAAGGACCAATCAGAGAACACGACCGACGCGAAGTCCGCCACACAACGAAACGACGCAAAACGAACACGTACAGTCGCGTAAACTCACTATACGTACGCAAGAGCGGATATGAATAGTCTCGTCGAGGTCTTCGAGGTCCCACTCGATGCTCTTCAGACTGTTCTTCAATTCGCCGGTCACCCAGTCATACTCCTGACCTCCGGCAGTCGCCGGTGAGTCAAGCAGCACACGCCACCGCTCATAGAGCTGCTCGGAATTCTTCAAACTCTGCGTCACCTCACTGTGAAACACAACCGCAACTCAATCCAGCGGTCAACGCCCCACAAACGAGAAACGTGGCGCCACTACACGGGGTTATCGCCTTGTGTGTGCGTTTTCGACGGCTTTCCCGCGCTCTACAAAGCGACGCGTTCGATAGGAATGAGAGCGTTTTTCGCGAGGCGTGAAATGCGAATGAGTTCGGAGTTTGGAGGCCTCACTTGACCCGACTTACTCTCTGACGACGAAGAATGGATCCTCTAATGACATACTGCAGTTGAGACGTCGTTGACGACTGTTACATCGCTTCCGTAACGTTCCCTATAAGACACCGTGATTTCTGGGGAACAAAGACGTTGCGAATGACGTCAGTGTCTGATACGGTTACCACCCCGTGGACTGCCCCAACGTTGACAAAGTCCCGTATAATTGATGAGGTAGATTGTAAGCATGGCAACGAACATGTGCTCTAGTCACGTGAGCATGCAATAACCCAATCAGCATTCAAATCAAGCTTTGCATTCCGAAGGCGGAGTCAATGCGCCTACCTCACGTGTGCAAACGACAACACGTGAGCACATCACGTGCAGATTGGAGTCTAGGGGCCTCACAACCCAACCTGTTGTTGTCAACATCCCAATTTTACGACAATGGCAGAACAGGATCAGCAATACAAGTACTACAGCTTCAAACCCATCAGCTCTCCTCTAACATACAGTGTTCGTGACTCTGCCGACAGCTTCGACAGCGACTCAACAGAGGCAAGCCTTGGCTACACCAAAGCATTCAGTCGTGTCGCCCCCAAAGCAGTAGCAGTGAAAGGCGGTGCAACACATCATGACCACGCCTACTGGCGTGACAACAACCTGCAGCTTGCAGCAGACGACAGCGACATTGAATCCGATGTCTCTCTACCGAGATCTCCTCCGAGGTCGCGCCACACTCGTCCAACAAGCTCTAACCTGTCGGTCTTGCCTTTGAGTGGCAGCAACCAAAGAGATGAACGTGTTGACCAGGAGGCCCACAGCGAGGAGGACGAACGCCATGTTGTGCACACATACAGCTTGAGAGATTCTGGTCTGTACTCTCACTCTCCATCAAACAATGGTGAAGACCCTACGACCATGGTAGAGACTGATGCTGGAGCAAGTAGAAAGCTCCGTCTAGTAACCACATCTGCAGCATATGCATCAAGGCAGGAAGTTGATCGAGACCCTGCAAACTTGGTCATCAGCCCTAGTGCTGTGTCAGTCAGGATGGAAGCTAGTGATGAGCACAACTCCGATGGGCTTCATCAGGTTTCTCCTCTAAGAGAAGAAATGACTGTGAGTGATACAAGAGTCAGCAACCAAGCGGTAAGGGTGACTTCATCGCGTCCTGTCTTTCTTGCTCGATCCAGAGAGTCAAGACTGAGGCTGTTGAAATCCGGTGGTGTCGAACGGTTTGCTGAAATAGCAACCAAGGAGCTGCAGCAGCAAGATGCAGTCGCACTGGGACTTCAAGCATTCCCGATCACTTCGGTTGAACAGACGACAGGAAACAGTTTCATCAGTAGGCCATATGATCCAAGAATCATAGGAAAAGTCATCAAGACAAAAGCCGGAAGCATCCATCAGGTCGAGTTGCACAGACCTTCGGATGGACCGTTTGGTTTCACTATAGCGAAGGGTACCGTCAATGACAAATCGGCCATCTATGTTGCTAAATTCAAGAACGGACAAGGACACCCCGAGAAATTTTTTACAGGGCTATTGGGGGTTGGAGACAAGATTGTCGCTGCTAATGGAGTTAAACTTAAGAAGAAATCGATAGACAGTGTGCATGAAATCATGCAGTCATCAGACAAGCTGCTACTGACTGTCAAGCCTCGACTGCTGAGCTCAGACTGGTAGTAATGCATTCGTTATAGTTTATATGAAAAGTCATGGCACAGATAACTAGTATACAGTTCTTTGTATAGTCTTTACAAAATGATGCTGCTGTCGAGGCAACATCATATGCTGCTGACAATGTGTAGCAACATTGTGCTCGTACAAGAGTTGACAGTTCAATATATATATAAGTTATATTTGCAATATAATCATGTCACGTTACTCGCTCGTTTCCACAGTTTCACGGTATGATCGGCGCTTGTGCTAGCAAAACCGATACCATTAGGATGCCACCGACACTGAATTACTTTATCGCTGTGCTGTGCAACACAGTAGGGTACCAAGTTAGTACGACTGTCCGAAAGAAGAGGTGAGGCGTTTGTTAACGAAAGTGTTGAATCATACGATGCAGACAAGACGTCGTAGGTATGAGGAGCGAATCGAACATTCCTGCACTCAGATGCATGAACGGGAATCGTTGCCATTGTCCGACCAGCTTGTATATTGTACAATAAAATCTGACCATTTTCTAGTGCTGCAGCCAACAGACGATTGTCGTCGCTAACACACACTGACAATACAGCACTGCTAGGGCAATGGTTGTCAGATCCATTCCCTAGGACAAGAAAGCACTGTTTGGCTCTCAAATCCCAAAGTCGAACGTACTGATCAACAGATCCTGATGCCACCATGTGTTCGCCCCAAGGATATAATGATGTCACGTGATCTGTATGACCAATCAGATGGCCGATTGTCTGTGCAGTCTGGGAGCAATCTGTGATATGTATTGCACAATTTCCTGCTCCACCAGAAAGTAGTGACAGTGAGGTGCTCGATATGAATGCAATATCTCTTACTGTGCCATCATGTATGGTTAGAGTCGTCTCAGCATCACTCTGCGTGCAATGCGAACAATTAAACTTCATCAGCTTCACCGCCTTGTCATTCGATCCCGTTGCAATTACATCATCAAGTGGACTCCATGCCATACAATAAATAGATCCCCGATGATAACGATTTCTCTTGAACAAAACGAGTGGCGACTGACTGATATCTCTGCCGAGTTGCAGCACTCGTGACGAACAGATCCGAAGAGTTCGAGAATTTGATCCAACGGCAAAGAAATCGCCACGAGGACTAAACGCAATCGAACGAATGGCTTGTACGTCGTCCACAGACGCAACTGGATTGAACAAAGGCATACTAACAGACGAATCTGATGACTTCTCCCACCAACGAGTACCTCTAGAACGTCTTAGAATGTCTGTTGAGTCATTCTTTTTACGATTTTGTTGTGATGAAAATCTGACCGTACCAGGCCACTGATAGCCAGTAGAAAATGTAGGATCGTTCTCATCGTTTCTATCCGTCTCAATATGTCTTTCCTCGGCAGTTTCCTCATGAGGTGGAAGTACTGGAGATGATAATAGTTTTGCTGCTAAGGGTATTGACTCTCTTGGATTCTTCGGCGTCGATGTGTCCATAGGAGGTGGCGTGGCTGGTGGAGTTTGTGTAAGACACTCGGTTTCATGCCATCCATTCACTCTGTGATCTGTTATAACAGAATGTGTAAATCTAGATCGAATCCCATCTGCGGTAACCGGACGATGAAATAGTGAGCGTTGCTGTCTAAGAGTCGATGGTCGTGTGTCACCATTCGCTCCCATTATTTCTGTACGCGTTCTCCACATTTCATTGCCACGTTCCATGTCATCAAACACATGAGATACGTCTGTATCTAATCGATGCCTGCTATGCCAACTGTGTGCACTGCCTGGTCGTTGCTCTAGAGCACTCAGACTCTTTGTTATTAAATCTTTTGATGGAGAGATACGACTGTGTAACCTTATCTCTTCTATTGTCTCTATTCTTTCGCTCTTCGTTTCCTTAAGTTGCTGGCTACTCATATGAGATACCCAGTCAGCAAGAGACATGTCTATATGCCGTATACATGTTTTAGCTACCAGTACATCCCCAGATGACAGCCCGTTTTCTGCCAATTCTTGACCATCATGAGTCTGGTTCATGATACATTCGCATCTCTCATACACAACACCCTTACATATCAAATTCAACAGTCGCCCTCTAGAAGGATTCAGCAACAAGCCACCTTTGTCATCAGGAAGAAAATTTACCACCAAACTATAAACCTTATCAAACAACTCCATCCGGGCATTCATACAGTCCCACTTCCTGTATTCAGAATGAGCAGATAATTTGGGAAGTGACAGGAGGAAGCAAAGAGCGGCGTACTCCTCGCGTGAAGGACACGTTTTCTCAATACAATTCAAGACATTCAGTACGTTTTCCACATCGAATTCCTTCTTAATCGCTTCACATTCAGCTTTCATGTCCAACATCTCCAGTAATCTCTGTTTCTCGATTTCGAAGCGGAAGGCTTTAGCGTCAAACAATTTGAGAGTCTCTAACGGTTTCGCGAATTGAATGGCGTCGTCCCAGCGTCCATCCATCACCAAGGAACGGAGAAAAGCAGCGTCGCCTGGCAACGCACATTCACTCACGCCCGACTCCTTCTCCAAGCAACGAAGCGTTCCGGCGTAACGATGATCTCTCAAGTAGCCAAGAATAAGCCTCACAACATCACTCTCATCAACATTCATTTTAACCTGTACTGTTGTCACACAAACGTCGCGCATGCGTGTTTCGCCTATCGTAGATATGGCGGAATTTGATGTGATCGTGTTGTCAAGCGACGACGAATCGGGCGGCGAGGATTTCGTCTCGCTCGGCGATCAGGAAGAACGCCTAGAAGCGTTCCTAGCTCGTCTGTGTGGCGAAGTCGACGAAGAGGCGAAGGGTCTGGTCCGTCTTCGTTTCCGCCAATGCCATCCTCTCTATCTCAAGTCCAAGGCATTTGAGGAAGAGCTGAGTCGATGTACGGACATCGTCAACTCTGGAAACGTGCACGTACTGGTAGCCGACGTGCTGGATTTGTTAGAAAAGAACAGCAGAGTGACACAAGTCAAAGAACAGTGGAACAGGCGGCGGTATGACACTCCTGAGAGGGATCCATCACAGGAGCAGACGACGGGCTCTTTCCCAGATGAGGCGACTTTTTCAGAGAGAGAGACTTCGGAGTTTGACAGAGATAGTTCGATGTCTGTGTCGATGGCTTCTGCATTGGAGCATTTGAATGGTGAAGGTGAAAGTGGTGGGGAGAGGCTGAGAGGAGAGACAACAGAGAGAAACCCGTCATCGGGTACGTCAACATTACAAGAAAGACTTAGTGCTATGAAACAACGCAAAGTGAAGAACCTGGAACGAAAACTCGAGGTTCTATCGAAACACATCAGACGTTGTGAAGAGATAGAAATTGATTTCGACGACTTGGACAATGAGCACAGCACTTATCTTATGGAAGACAAACTCAAGAGGAAGTACCTCGAAGTACAAGGCAAACTTTGTAGACTAAAAGATGAGATACTGGACACAAGTGATAGATCCTTCAAATATAGTGGCTCGGAGTATGATATGATCAACAAGGTAGTCACACGATGGGTAAGAAAAAACAAGGATTTTCCTGATGTAGATGACATTAGAGAAGTAGTGAAGAAGGCAAACAAACGACATGATTTGGGAATGTCAGACGAAAGAGTAAGGGAGGAAGCAAAGACTGTAATGATGGATTTAGGCAAAAAGCTACAAGAGTTTAGACAGAAACAGTTTGTTCGTGATTTTGGATCACATTTGACTGATTCAATTCACACGCACGAAGATCCTGCTTACTATAACGATGATCTTCGAGTACAACTGGAACAACAAGATGCATTCTATGAAGAAGCGATGGAAAATCTTATGGAAGACTTTGTTAGGAAACAAGAGAAAATAGGAGACACTGTAGACACACAGACAACGCCCACACATTCTCCCACAGTCCCAAGTCAAGTTTCAGGAGAAGACAGTGTTGAAGAGGAAGTGTGATATCGTCGAAGTGGGAGACATAAATATCAATAACAAACAAACAGAGGAAAATGTTATATGATGGTAAAATCAATGAGTAAATAGACTACCTAGTATGATGGCAGCTGTATATTTTAATACACTTTACTTTCAATCAAAGCTGTCACGAGCATGAACTCAAACTAAAATTGGTATCATCTGACTTGTATTTGTAACTTCGTGCACTTGTTCAACTGTGTCTTATCGTTCACGTGACAGCAAGACCGATAACACGTGCACGATATCCGGGACCCGACGTTACCGTGAACACAAACGTCAATATCGACTAACAAACTCAACTCCACTCAATCTATCACAACGAATGGGCTGTGGATCGTCTAGTGTTTCTTGCACCAGCGTGCGCCGTAAGTAATCAGCACAACATTCACCAACATGCGTTTATTCTCTAATCCGCGCTCTCTGCGCAGCAACTCTTCCTTCCTGGTGGAGAAGACCGCGAGATCAGGACTCTGTCCACGTACCTCTTGATCCAAAAGCGCGAGCGGATGCCCAGCGGCAGCGACACGAGCGTCTGCAAGAGCACAGAGGCTCTCAATCACTGAAAGCTGAGGAACTGTCATACAACCGACGTGAGGCGAGTTCACAGAGTGCTAACAAGTCGCCAGACATCCACTCATCTGATCACGCGACGGGAGAGGCAGGCAGCAGGAAATCTTTGCGCAATAATGGCGAGACGTCGGTAGACGGAGGGAAGAGCAAGTCTGGAGGTTCTGCGGGGGCGCGACCGAATGGTAGCGTTCCTGCTAGGAATAAACAAGAGATTCCGGCGCAGGAAAACGTTGAGAAGGCGCCTAAGTCTAATAGCAACGACAACAAGGTGGCAAAAAAGGAACCTACCAAGGGGGCGGAGCCCAAGGAAGCTCTTGCAGCTGAGGATGAGAAAGGGAAGGAAAATGGTTGTGATTCAGTCAAGAAGGAACCAAATAAGTCAGTTGATGGAGAAAGTAAAGTTTCGCCTACAACTGCAGGGGTGATAGCTGTCAAGGGTGAGGATAGTCATAAAGGGAAGGACGTGAATGTGAAACCGAAGGAAGAAATAAAACCAACACAAGAAGCAAAGCCTGATAAGGAAGACAAAGCTACAAGTGCAAAAGAAGATGAAAAGCAAAGAAAAGAGGAAATGCAGTCAACAAAAGAAACTACAACAGCTAAGGAAGTGGCGAATCCTAAAGAAGAGGCAAAACCTGTGAGAGATGAAGCAAAAACAGTGATGGAGGGAAACTCACCAAAAGATGAAAAAACATCAACAGAAGAGAAGAAAGAATTGAATGAAGTAAAACCGCTAAATGATGAGACAAAACCAAACCAGGAAGCAAAGCCAACTGAAAAGGATGTAAAATCTGAAGGTGAGGTGAAGCCACCAGTGGATGAGCCAAAACCCAAGGAAGAGGCCAAACTCAAAGAAGAGGCAAAGCCTAAGGAAGAGGCAAAGCCTAAGGAAGAGGCAACGCCCAAGGAAGAGACAAAATCCAATGAGCAGGTGAAGCCCAAGGAAGAGACAAAACCCAAGGAAGAGGCAAAACCCAAGGAAGAGACAAAACCCAAGGAAGAGGCAAAACCCAAGGAAGAGACAAAGCCCAAGGAAGAGACAAAGCCCAAGGAAGAGACCAAACCTAAGGAAGAGGTGAAAACCGTGGAAGAGGTGAAGCCTAAGGAAGAGGAAAAACCCAAGGAAGAGACAAAACCGCAGGAAGAGGCAAAGCCCAAGGAGGATATAAAATCCAATGAGGAGGTGAATCGCAAGGAAGAGACAAAACCTAAGGAAGAGGTGAAGCCTAACGAAGAGGCAAAGCCCAAGGAAGAGGCAAAGCCCAAGGAAGAGGCAAAGCCCAAGGAAGAGGCAAAGCCCAAGGAAGAGGCACAATCCAATGAGGAGGTGAAGCCCAAGGAAGAAACAAAACCTAAGGAAGAGGCAAAGCCCAAGGAAGAGGCAAAATCCAATGAAGAGGTGAAGCCCAAGGAAGAAACAAAACCTAAGGAAGAGGCAAAGCCCAAGGAAGAGGCAAAGCCCAAGGAAGAGGCAAAGCCCAAGGAAGAGGCAAAGCCCAAGGAAGAGGCAAAATCCAATGAAGAGGTGAAGCCCAAGGAAGAGGAAAAGCCCAACGAAGAAACAAAGCCCAAGGAAGAGGCAAAATCCAATGAAGAGGTGAAGCCCAAGGAAGAAACAAAACCTAAGGAAGAGGCAAAGCCCAAGGAAGAGGCAAAGCCCAAGGAAGAGGCAAAGCCCAAGGAAGAGGCAAAGCCCAAGGAAGAGGCAAAGCCCAAGGAAGAGGCAAAATCCAATGAAGAGGTGAAGCCCAAGGAAGAGACAAAACCTAAGGAGGAGGCAAAGCCCAAGGAAGAGGCAAAATCCAATGAGGAAGTGAAGCCTAAGGAAGAGACAACACTAAAGGAAGAGGTGAAGCCTAGAGAAGAGACCAAACCCAAGGAAGAGGTCAAACCCAAGGAAGAGGCCAAACCCAAGGAAGAGGTCAAACCCAAGGAAGAGACAAAACCCAAGGAAGAGGTCAAACCCAAGGAAGAGGTCAAACCCAAGGAAGAGACAAAACCCAAAGAAGAGGCAAATCCTATGAAAGAGGCAAACCCCAAGGAAGAGCTGAAACCCAATGAGGAGCAAAAACCTAAGGAAGATGCAAAGCCAACTAAAGATGAGGGAAACGTTAAGGAAGATGGCAAAGGACTTACAAAGGTGGCAGAAAACCCATCCAAACAGGAAGGAAAACCCAATGAAAACAGAAATACAGCAAATGAGGAAGCAAAGCCTGACAATGAAGCGAAAGCTTCAACAGCAGAGGCAGAGTCCAAGGAATTAGGTAAAAAGGTTGAGGGGGACAGTGACAAACCAAAAGAGGAAACTGCAAGTAGAACAGATAACTTATCGCAGGAGAAAGAAAACTCCAAAGAAAATGAAATGCCGAGACATAATGCCAGCCCACCAAAGGAAGAGGCCACTTCCAAAGAAGACACTAAACAAACAGTAGAGGAAGGAGAAACAAATGAACTGGGAACGTCAAACGACAGTCCAAAATCCACAGAAGCTGCTGAAGCATCAAAAGAACATGCAGCTGCTGCAAAAGAAGTAAATCATACACCAGAAGAAGCTATGCCTAAGAAAGAGGCTCCACAAACAGAAGAGATTAAACAAGCAAAGGAAGCAGCTTTTCCACCTCCTGCATCTGCAATGAGCCAATCTAGTGAAGAAAAAACTCAGCAAGCCACTTCAGACAAAAGTTCAGAACCGGAAGGAGAAAATAAAGAATCAGCAAAATCTGAATCAGGGGCGGCCAGTCAGGATGATACTGCAAAGAAGCCTGAACTACAGGAATCTGACACAGTAGAAACGGCAAAGACTGGTGAGGAGGCACCACCAGCCAAACATGAAACACTACCTAACAATCAAGAGCAAACACTTGGATCGGAACATGCAGACACAGCACAGAAGGCAGACGTCAATGTCAATGAGACAACACGTTCTGAACAAACCAACAAAGAGGAGCCATCAGATGCTACAAAACCAGACATTGAACCTGCTAGTAAGGCAACAGCAGAACACAGTATAGCAAAGCAGGAAACCAAAGAAGTAACAGAAGAAAAGGAAGCAGCCGAGAAACCAAAGGACAGCAGCACGCAGGAAGGAAGGGTAGCAGCACAGGGTGATGATAAACAGTCTGGAACAGTTTGCGAGACCCCAAAGAAAGAGGCTAATCCAAGTGATAACAAAAGTGACGAGACCACAGCAAATTTGGATCAGTCATCAGAACCAAAGTTGGCAGAGACCAAACCAAACAATGAATCCAATAAACTTGCAGATGAGAAAGGCAAAGCAAGCAAACAGCAACAAGTGGAACAAACACCACTAAACACACCATCTAAATCTTCAGACAAGCAGGACAAGGCTGCAACCTCAGTGACTGAAGAGAGAGCAAGTGAAACTACAAAGCAAGACAAGAACACAGCAGCGAAGCAAAATGACAGTTCAATACAAGAGGCAGGTGATGTCAAGAAGGCAACAGATGTACACACAGACAGCAATGTAACTGAATCACAACAGACAACAGACGGTACAGCGAGTACGTCATAGATAGTACTTGGTCACCTAGATGATAAAGTATAATCAGTTAGCTGCCTTGTATTCACTATTTCGATACAATCAGTTCTTGACTACTATTGTTTGATACAAAGAGATATTTTCTTATAGGTTGAAATGGGGGTGCTATTTTTCTGAACATCATTCTGCGATGTTTTGTATGCAATAATATGTGTTGTTACTGAGCAAGCCTGCAATGTGCTATGCAGTTGTATATGGGTAGACACCAATGTCTTGAATACAATCATAGTCATGATCACGTGGCCAATTGATGACCAGTCTGAGTGATTAAAATTGAATTTTGCCATTGAGAATAGCTTGATATGAGTCTTCATTCAGGACTTCGTATTGTTTGCTACCTCGGACATCAAGATAGAAAAGTGGGTCAGACACCTCATGAATGTTGTATCCTTCAGCTCGTAGACCCACTTTTTTTAGTTTGAATGTCCCAGTCAGATCACATGACGAAACGATTCGGATGAACATCGGGTGTGTGTAAGCAGGAAGTTTCTTCAATAGTTGATGCTGTAGTTCATTCAAGTTGATATCAGTAACTTGGTTTGCAGCAATCACAGCCATCCCTGCTTTTCCCTCCGTTCTGGGTATTGCAACTCCAAAAACAACCACATCTCGCATCTCTAACAGATCACTGATTATGGTTTCTACTTCTCGTGTAGAGACATTCTCTCCCTTCCAACGAAATGTGTCTCCAGTGCGATCAAGAAAATAGATGTATCCCTCTTCGTCTTGGATCATAACGTCTCCAGAACTAAACCAGACGTCTCCCTTCTGCACCACATTGTAGATCAGCTTCTTCTCTGTTTGCTCCTTGTTTGCATATCCATCAAACTGTTGGAACACCCCGTGTTTCTTCACCTTACCAATGATCTCGCCACATTCACCAGGTTTACATAAAACACAGAGACCATTGGAGTCACGAATTGGCTGCCCAGTTGTTTCATCACGTTTAATAATTTTGACAGGGTAAATGTCAAACGGATCAATCACAGAAAAATGACCACATGCTCCAACCTAAAGCAGACAAACAGTAGGATGTACACTACTGGTATAAGTGTAATAATTATAAGCAACAAACATACAACCATACTTTTCCAGTTGAGTTTATGGCAGCAACATTCCCTTCTGTTGCCCCATAGAACTCTCCAATATGTGAAACTTGAAAGCGAGACTGGAACTTCTCCCATAGTTCCATCTGCATGCCATTACCGAAAGCAAGACGAACACGATGTTGAGTGTCAAATGAGCGAGGAGGCTGAGCCAAAAGATAACGACACAACTCGCCGATGTATTGAACAGCCTTAGCAAAATGACCAATTATTTAGTAACAAAATTGTTACAAAGTGTGTGTGTGTGTGTGTGTGTGTGTGTGTGTGTGTGTGTGTGTGTGTGTGTCTGTCTGTCTGTCTGTCTGTCTGTCAGTCTGTCTGTCTGTCTGCCTGTCTGCCTGTCTGTCTGTCTGTCTGTACCACATACCGTGCAGTTATACTGACAACAATCTTCCCAAAAATGACTAGCCGAAAACTTCCTCCTAAGCACCACCGTCACTCCTTTTTGAATCATTATTCCCATTCCTAACACAACAGCATTCGTATGGTACAATGGCAAAGCACTATAAATGATATCTTCTGGTTTGAGACGCTGAGCAATATATACCGCCAATGAAAAATATATAAATCTAATAAATCAACAAAATGAAAGCAATATTAAAGTCATCAATAAACCTCGACAACAAAACACTGAGCCACCTATAGTGTGACACCATCGCAGCCTTTGGTAGGCCTGTTGTTCCGGAAGTAAAAACATAGAAAAGTACTTCTGCACACAGAAAACATATTTTCACTTTTGTAACAAATATGCACTAACTAAATTAGTTGCACTCACTAAATTTGTTTTACCCTACATATTAAACTCACGCTTTGGATTCACTTTGAGTCCTATTTCTGGTTTGGTGATACAACACGTTCTTAGTGCTGGTTCCATGTTAGTAGCAGTAAGTCTTTCCATTTCTCCATCTAAACAATAAAGCTTCATCCCATTCAAACTCTCCTGCACCTCCTCAACAGCAACACCCAATCTGGTTTCAAATATTAATCCCGTAGTGCATGCAGCTTTAACGCAATGAACAAGAGAATCTGATCGCAAGTTGTGATTAATGAGTGATGCAACAACCCCAATTTTTGACATGCCCAAATAAAGGGCCACATATTGAGGACAATTTTGCATAAATATAGCAATTGTGTCTCCAGGATGAAACCCAGCTATTCTGAGATAGTGACCGATTCGGTTAGATAGCTGATCAAGATCTTGAAACGTCCACTCTTTGCCCTCAAAAATGATAGCCACCTTGTTACGATTTGTAGAGACGGTTTCTTCGAACACATCGTGAACACCTTTTTCCTCTGCTTTGAGACGTTTGAGAACTGATGAGACATCCTTGAGCAACTTGCCTCCACTGCAATTTAACAAGTAGATTGTCTGACATTAGACAAAGAAAGGAAACAGACAACAGACAAATACTTACAAACAAACAAATACAAAAACAAACAGGCAAAGTGTAACAAATAACAGAAGTCAATCAGTCGGCTAGTAAGCCAACAAGACAAGCAGACAGACAAACAAACAGACAAAC